>NW_025999842.1:19367538-19385464 GCF_001458135.2 Marmota marmota marmota | reverse complement strand
ACACTAGTATGGCAATATGTAAATCAATGGATGTGTAACTGATGTGATTCTGCAATCTGTATATGGGGTAAAAATGGGAGCTCATAACCCACTTGAATCAAAGTGTGAAATATGATATATCAAGAACTATGTAATGTTTTGAACAGCCAACAATAAAAAATTAAAAAAAAAGAAAAAGAACCATAAAATACTACATTAAAATATAGAAGAATAATTTTATAGCCATGGGTAGAGGAGGTTCTTTCTATGCATGACAAATAACCCAAAAGAAAATACTGATGGAGTAAGGATCTCTGTCAAATCACTGTTTCTCTGATTTCATTGTCACCAAATAATCTCACTATGATTCCTGTTTCTATATTATCTGTTGAGCATGTAATTTTCATTGTGGTAAACATTTTAGGTGAATTTCTTCATTTAATTCTCACAATCGCCTCATGGAAAATACTCTAGCACCAACAGCACTGATCTGGACACTGTTACTTGAAGAGTTTAATTGATCGGGATCCTGCAGCCAGTGAGCAGCAGATGAGGTGAAAACCAGGCAGATCCAAGGCTAGGTCTCCTGCTCTTCTGCTCAAGGTCAATTTTCCTATAGAATAATGTGTGAAAAACTGTGCTGAACACCTACCTGATCCACTGCAAAGGTAGATTTCTTGTGACAAATTAAGAAACTAGCATTTCCTTTATTGTTTCCTTAAGCTCAGTCAACATGAGCTCAACTCCTAAGCTCCACCAACACCGAGTGCACAGAACTAATGCTCTGAGCTTGTACAGGTGGGCTCAGCACTCAGTATGGAGAGATCCAGGACTCTATGGCCTTGAATCATGATTTTTGCCTCTCTTGTTGACAACTTTACATCACCTTTTCCATTTTTTAAAAACACTATTCACTACTTTATTTTAAAAAATAGACTATATTTTATATAGTCTATATATAAGATATATATACATATATTATATAGTCTATATTTTAGAATAATTTTAGGTTCACACCAAAATCGGATTTCCCATATGCCCCTAGACCCTACATGTGCATAGCCTCCCACACCAGTGACACCCCAGCATAATGGTGCATATATTGAACCTACATTGACACATCATTGTCACTTGAAGTTTGTAGTTTACGTTAGAGTTCACTCTTGGTATTGCACATTCATGAGTTTGGAAAAATACAAAATGACACAGACACACCATAATAGTCACATACAGAAGAGTTTTACTCCCCTAAAAATTCTGTGTGCTCTGCACACTCTTACTTCCATCTCTTCTAGCCCCTGGCACTACTGATCTTTGTACTCTCTTTACAGTTTTATCTTTTACAGAATATTATATCATTGGAATCATACAAGATTGGCTTCTTTCACTTAATAATATGCATTGAGTTTACTCCTATCTTTTTGTCACATGATGGCTTGTTTTTTGTTTTGTTTGTTTTTTGTTTAGGAGGTTTTTGTGTGTGTGTGTGTGTGTGTGTGTGTGTGTGCGCGCGCGCGCACACGCGCGCTGAATAGTATCCTGTTTCCTGGTTATACCATTGTTTATTTAGCCATCCACCTGCTGAAGGACATCTTGGTTGCTTCCTAGTTTGGGCCATTGCTAATAAAGCTTCTATAAACATCCATTTGCATGTTTTTATGACAAAGCTTTCCATTAATTAATATTTCTAAAGGTGAAAATACATTGCAGAGGAAACATAACATGGATAACAGAGGATGAGGTTGCTAGTCCGATGTATAACAGCCTTTTCAGTGAAGTAAATTTCTGGCTTCAGAAGGGGTGTAAGCTCAGCTGAGTGGTCCTTGGGCTTATTTTATTGTTGTGTTACACAGAGCACACACATAAAGTCAACTATGAACACAGAGAACAATGAACATGAGTTTAAAATTTAAGCTTGATGGGCCTCCAAAGGAGCCACTCAGAGACAGGTATGTTCTAAAGCCCCTGCTTTTGGTGACTCCACTCTGTCATCCTGAGTCAGTTGAGAGCTTTAGGTGACACATTATATTCTGACAATTTGCTACACATGGCATCATGGTTGTTTGCCACAGCTTTCCTAAATCAACAAATATAGCACTGGCAAATATTCCTGGCAGGGGAATTGTTTTCAGTAAATTCTAGAGGGCAGCTGCTGAGGGGCAAGATGGAAGCCAAAACCAGAGTGCTCCCATTGACCTTAGAAAAGGGTTGATTTCCAAGCCCTGATGGTCTGACCATGAGGAAGAGTTGCTGCACAGATAGTGAACAGATTAATTTGGTGAGAGAAGGGATCATTTCCACCTCATCAATATGCCCAGGGCTAGCTGTCAAAATAGCTCTGAGTATATTGAAATACCTAGCTAGGAAGCTCCTAAAATGTCTTGAAACAAAAACCAAGTGAACCTGTTATTTTACTAAAGGTGTAACAATTGCAACTAGGTGTTAGTGTGTATGTCATAAACATGGTTTGTGTTCTCTATAGTTTTTTCTAGAAAATTTAACTTTCTGAAAGAATAGTCTGTATGCTCTGTCTTCTTCATTAGCCACTCACTTCCTAACCTTTAAAATCTGGCTTCTGCCCTACTGTTCTATTGACAGTATCCTCTTGAGTTACCTTCTAAATGTCATATTCCACCTCTTTTTTTTTTCTGCTGTTCTCCTTGACTGCTCAGCGTCATTTGATAATGTTTAACACTCCTTTTTTGAGTGTCTCTTGCTTCAGTTTGCATGATGTGATACCCTGCTATTTCAGGCCCTCAGTTACACCTCAGTTTCTTCCACGAATTTCTTTTCCATTTCAGAGCTCCTAACTGTGGCTGTCCAACCAGGTTCTATACTTGGTCCTCTTTTTTCTCTGTATATTCTACCTCTCTATTTTCATCATCTCCAGTGGCTATGGCAACACAACAGTGAAGGTGGCTTGTGTCTGGGTCTCCAGCCTCCTAAGCTCCTGCCACATCCTCCAGTACCAATGCTGGCCAGACCCCTTTGCTTGGACAGGCCTCCTGTCCTGTTATTGGTGTCCTACTTTAGTTTTACTTTTTCCCTCTCAAGTTAAATGTCCTATTCACATCAAAATATCAACATTTTCCCTCCCTAATCACCTGCTCTACACTTGATTCTTCTGTTTTTCCTTTTTCTTTTTGGTACAAAGGATGGAACTCAGCAGTGCTCTACCACTGACTTATATCTCCACCCCTTTTTATTTTTTATTTTGATACAATTTCTCACTAAGTTTCCCAGTCAGGCCTCAAACTATGATCCTCTTGTCTCAGCCTTCTGCAGAGCTGGCATGACAGACATATGCCACGGCATCCAGTGGCTCCCTTGTTTTTACCAGTGGTTCTACTTAAGCAGCTTGTACTATAATCAGGAGGACCAAAGGCCTAGTTTACATTTTGAAATATCATATGAGCAGATGAAATAGCCAAATAAATATGGAAGCTATGATATAAAGCCTGGGTACTATCAGTTTGCATTATAGATTTAGGGAAGAAAAAAATTTTTGCTTATTTTATTTCTGTTATTGTATAAGTACTAGGTCAATCCTAATCTAGTCTTCAGGCATTAAACCATCCTCTACAAAGTCTCCACAATTCCAAGGAAGATCCCAGAAATTTTGATTGATATGCAAGTTTTTAGGGCCTGTTTTCTGTTTGTGTTTTGTTTTTAGTAGTAAAACTTTCCCCCATATTTTTTATTGGTGTATTTTCCCCATATTTTTACGGTATATGTACAGAATAGTGGAATTCATTGTTACATATTTGTACATGCACACAATATAACAATATAATTTGGTCAATATCATTCCCTGGGGTATTTATTTAAAAATAGTTTTTATTTGAGGATTCTTGTACCATGTTTCATACACAGATTTTTCCATCAGTTCTTTTAGTTCTTATGTACTTTAATTCCATTTATCAAAGTCCTGGAAAGGCCAATTTGATACATTGAGAATAAGGAAGGGCTGGTGATGGTGATCAATAGTAGATGAGATAGTGAGAACTGTTCATCTTTAGCCTGGAGTGAAATAAGGTCAGGTGAGAGCAGGTGTCTGTCACTATCTGGGACCCCAGATGAGGAGCAAAGAGGGAAGGCCACTCAGAGAAAGTCCTGGGGAACGTAGCTGACTGGCCACTTCAGCCACAGCCCTATGGGAGATTTCTACCTCATCAATATGCCCAGGGCTAGCTGTCAAAATAGCTCTGAGCATATTGATAAAAAAGAAAGTTTGGGGCATATCCAAGGGTTTAGATAAAGAAGACAAGCACAGAAATAACCATGTTTCATTAAAACTAAGACAGAAAAAAAACTGTTAATTAAATTGAGGTATCCTATAAATTTTAAGACACATCTAAATTTGAGATGTTAAATTGTTTTAAAAAAATTGAAAGTCTAAGAAATGATGAAATGTGATTAAAGTCATCCATCATGGGAAAGGAAAAAAAAAAGATACACTAAAGAGAAATTTCTTTTTTAACTTCCCTGCCACTTCAGGTGGGCAGCTAAGATGAAACTGTGCTGTAAAAATCTATCATTCATGAAAGGTGACATTCTTTGATTGACACCATGAGTTAACGGATCCTTTCTTCACCTATGATTTTTTTAGGTAACTTCTAATCTTAAAACATAAGATAAATTGTGGGTTTTTTCCTTCTAAGGAGCACAAATGGAGGTATATCTGAATATAGCTTTGTTCTTTGGTATTTGAAGGAACTTAGGTTTCTTAAAAAATTAAGAGAGTTCAATAGGAGGCCTTTTATAAAATGCAGTCCATATACTAACCATGAGCAGTGTGCTTCTGTTCTCCAGCTGTGACTCAATAAGATACTGCTCCATCAGCAGGCAAACACGAGAAGGGTGCTCTCCATACACCTCCTGACAAACCAGGAGCCACACCATATGGTGATTTCCACGGATTTGACTGATTTCAAGCCAAGATGATAGTAATTTCCCACTGGGCTGGGTTAGAGTGGGGAGGACTGCCACAGATCAGGTGAACACATAAGCAGTCAATAGACAAAGACTGCTTCTAAATTAAAAATACACAGGAGTTTTCAGAGCTGTTTTCCTGACTGATGTGTCTGCACCTGATTTCCATGGTCCTTGATTAGAGCAGCTTTCAGAAAAATCCTTCCAAATACTTCCAGTGCTAAGTTGCAAATTATCTGCTTGACTCCTGGCATTGGTGGTCTGAGCTGAGAATGAGCATGGAGGAGATCAAAGGCTCACCTCGGTCTGCATGCTCTTAGGTCTAGCACAGCCCAGGGGTCTCATTTTTTAAACATTCCTGGGCCAATCACTAGATTCTTTAAAAGGAAAATTGGGGAGCTTTCCAGCAAGAGTTTGACAAGGAGATTAGTTAATAACTTACATGTATTCTTCCTATTGCCAGCAAAAATTGGGAGACCATTGCTGAGACAGGCACATCTTCCATCATGGACCCAGTCTCCTCCTTCACGAAGGAGAAGGGAGCGGCAAATAGGGTGATGATTTGTTTTGATAACATCAAAGAAAGTGAAGAACAAAGTTACTCCTTTTCTCCTAAGTGACGTACATCATAAAATTATAGACTTGTACTTTTTTTTTGTTTTGGTGCTGCAAACCCAGGAGAGATGCTTTTCATTGAAAAGGTAATTCCTGATACTTGATATCAGATATCAGATTTAGAAATTTCATTTGATGGCATTTTGCTGAGCTATGGCTTCTAGAGTCACATAAATATATTTCCCCCCAAAATTCTGTGGGATAAAAAATGACAATTACAGCACAACATTTTATTCCATTTTTATACAATTGTCCTTAATGTCTCTGATATGTACATTGCCATATGTGTAGGGGTTGGAAATATAAATGAAACTGAATTCTTAAGAAGCTGCGTTGATCAAATTTTCATACACTAAACCAGTAGTGATAAAGCAATATAGAAACTGCAGAGACTTTCAACCTTCTCCTGTTTACTAATAAAAGCAGCATTTTTATGCAATCAAGCTTTTGTGTTCTGAGGTGAATATAATATAATGATTGCATTTGCATTTTCAAGTATTGATCATGTTAGCATCTTTAGCAACACACCTGTGAAATTTATACTTTGGAAAAATTGCTTTGCAACGTGAGGAGACTCCACTCTGGTTTAGTTTTCTTAGGGTAGGCATCTAGATTTGTGGTTTAGAGCACAGGCTTTGGGATCAGACAGAACTGGGTTTCTATTCCAGGTTTGTCATGCCAGTTGTGTAAATTGGACATATAAATTAACCTTTCTTAATCTCAGTGTTTTTCCATCCATGCAGTGGAATTGATAGCAATACCTAGTTATAGGACTGTTTGGTGATTAAATGACATAAGGCATAAAAAGCATTTATTTAGAAACATGTACTCAGTAGTATATGCCATTTGTTTACAATATTGATATTGCTGATGGGATTGTTATAACATGTCTATTGAAGTAGTCATTTACTGGTTGTCTCTGACTTATGAATTGGAAACTATGAACACAAAACCAAAAAGTGTAATGGTTCACAGTGTGGGAAAGAAGACGTAGCCATACCCAGGGAGGAAGTTTCTTACCTATGCAGACTTGGATTTATTTGCTGGTGCCATCAGAGCAAAATGTTTTTATTTTTATTTATTTAATTTTATTTTTATAAAGGAAAAAGCATAGAAAGAGGATGCAACACTAACAAGAGGGTCACAGGGTTCTCAGTCTTGGTAACCATCTCAGGACCCTGTACACCAAAGTCACTCAGGAGCTTGTTATCGTCTATGATAATGTCTTTATTAATGGGAAAAAATAGATTTTTTCTCTTTTCTTATTTGCTAAATTGTTACTCTTCAGAAAAGATGGTCTCGTTTGAAGGACCAAGGTAGCTGTTCATTTTGATTCCTACTTTATTGAATATAAAAAGAATATATGAATATAAGAGAAGTAGTTATTGAAACTGTATTTCAACGGTTCTTAATCCTGGGAATGTCACAGACTACTTGGGAAATTTGATGAAGTTTCAGTGCTTCTCCCACAGAGAAAGGTGTAAACAGATAACTAAAAATATAATTTTACGTATAAGTATGGGAATCCCAAGTTCTGCTAAAGCATTCCCAAAGGATTTTGGATCAAGAGCCCATGATGTGGTTATTTCCAAACCATTTCTCTTAGTGTCCTATTTTAAATACTATCACTTCAGATCCTCAGGATTGTGGGGGGGGGGAATGTGTTAACATTGTGAATACATTTTTTTTCTTGGCTAAAATTGGTCTAGACTTGCTTAAGGGGATAGGTATGTGGGATTTTGCCAGCAAAGGTGAAAATGTATTCTGACTGGTGCAAAGTGTCAGGTGGACTCGATAATCAGACTCTTTGGACCTCATTTCCCTCCACACTTCTTGCTCACTCAGCTGCAGACATCCAGGTCTCATTGAAAATTCGCTCCTACTGCCTGACCTTTGCCCTTGCTGTGCCCTCTGCCCAGAAAGTCCATTCACCATGCAACTCCTGTACTTAATTCCAGCCCTTGCTCCTTTATCACCTTCTCAGAGAGAAATTCTCTGGCCATCTTCTCTAAAAAAGAGTACCCACTCTCCACACTCTTGATTCTTTTCTTTTTCCACTGAAATTATCACTAAAAGATATGGTTAAATATATAATTTATTCATTTATTTATACCCTACTGCAGTGTTCCTCTTAACCAGTCTACAAGCAGCCAAAGTTCACTTCTCATTATTCCCAAATAGTCTGCAAAACTTCTTGTTTCATTTTCATATTTCACAGAGTGCTTATTCACCCTCCCCCCATAACTACACCATAATACTTTTTCCACTGGGAAAAATTTACTCATACATCAAGGTTCAACTGAAATATCACCTTCTTCTTAACTTTCTTGAATTCTTCCCCAGCCATCACTACAGAAGAAATCAATTGAAAATTTGTCTTCTTCCATGCTTTCATAAATATTAAAATAAAATCTAGGTTTTGCATGGTTGCTGCCTGCCCTTCCAGGCTATGAGCTTCCTGAAGGCAGGAAGTGAGCCTTCTTTGTCTCTATAGCTCCTGTGACTTGCAAGCACATGCCCATTGCATGCCATAGAGAGAAGGTAAGCTTGGACAGAACTGGAAACCTGACAGTTTCTTCAGGCAGAAATATGGAGGAAAAACTTTCTATATAGGGAGAACAGCACTGGCCAAGACACTGGTTGTGGAAGAAACAAGTGTGGGCTCATGGCTTGGAAAGGAGAGCTCAGTCAGGGTGGTCTGAGATGAAATGGTTGGACAGGTTAAGTGGGATTCATATCATCAGGAGCCTACATACCACCCTAAGGGGTTTGAACTTTATTCTGAAAGTTGTAAGAGGGATAAGGGTAAATGAGGAGAACCACAGCTGATTGGGTTTCAGAAAGGTCAATCACAGAGTAATGTTGAGCTAATTGTATTCTTTGTATGATGGGTTGCATGGAACTTAAAAAATATGAAGTAGACATAAGATTGAAAAAAGATTAGGTTATAACTGTTGCTTTGGTTTGAATTAGGATAAGTGTACTCTAGATGTCCCATACGTTAAAGATTTGGTCCAGTTTGATGCTATTGGAAGATGTTGTGTACCTCTAGGAAGAAGGATCTTGGAGAAGGTCCTGAGGTTGTTGGCAGCGTGCCCTCAAAGGGAATTGTGGGACGTTGATCTCCCGGCTAGTGAAGCAAGAGGTTTTACTCTATCACATACTTTCTGCCATTGGCATCTGGCATTCCAACCAGAAATCCAAAGCAATGGGGCCACCTGATCACGAATTGGGACCTCCAAAACCATGAGCTCAACGACTCAGGTATTTTGTTATGGTAATATAAAGATGACTAATACAATTGTCAAGAAAAGGCATAAGGAGAATTTATCATAGATCAGCTCTACTATGGTTCCTCACCTGCTACTTATTTGCAAGTTGATGGTAAATTTCAAAGGAGTGGGAAAAACTCCTAATTCAAACACCACCTTCATCTCCCCTCTTTTCATGGATCTTTCAGGGCGGCAGTAAAGCCTCTTTCCAAAATGTGATCCTCGTGTGTGCCTAGGTCCCCTCACCTAGGCAGCCCTAGGAAGACTGAGGTCATCATATGAGAGGTCTCTGCCCTCAGGACTCATCCTCAGCCACATTCCATGGGCCCTGGGAGCCTTACTCTGCCAAATTGAGGTTATAGTCTTCCTAGCTGGCACTCATGTTCAGATACATGCAGATGATTCATAAATAATAGATCTTTGTGGGATTTGTGTAAGTCCCAAATCCATCTACTTCTCTAAAACTCTTTTCAAACTGCATACCTGACTTCCACCTCAGTCCTCCCATAACCCTTTCAGAAGCAGAAATGCAGCTACTTGCAAGGACCCACTATTTTTCTGATAATATTAAAGCTCGGGGAACAATATCTCATAGAGTTTCCACAGCAAACCTCTAGGTAGCACTTTAGAACGCCCTTGGGTTCCATATTTTAATTTTATCACAATGGATTTCCTGAAACTTACTTTATGTTTACTAAATAGAGAAACTCTTTGTTGTTTCTGGCCCATGCTGATGTAGCATTTTTGAAATCTTGAGAATCCAAATGCTATGGGAAACTTGGGATTCATTTCTCCTCCTTGGGGAAAATCTGCATCATAGCTCTTGCCCAGGCAGCATGCTCGAACCCTTTATGACTACCACAGCGGCATCTCTTCATCATATGCAGCCTGGAAGTGGGTAGGAGAAAGGGAGGGCAGACTAGAGAAAGGGAGGTGGGGGCACAGCAGAAAGATACAGTATCTCAGACATGAAAATACTGGTTTTATGCTGTTGTCCCCATTAAGAAGCCATGTTATCCATGGAGAGAAAAAAATCTGTCAAAAGAAAGGAACTCTTTAAAGCAAAATTATTCCCCACATACCATACTGGGTGACTGTGCATGGATTTGAGAAAGTTGTTTGTTTTTTTTCTTAATTTATTTTTTAAGATTGGTATAATGTATAAAGAAATCTAGAGATCAATTAAATTAAGTGACAGTCAACATAGTTATCAAATTGGACAGGTTCCTTGTTTTCTTGGCTCTTTTTTGTTTTCCTCTGGCAGTGGTCCATGCAGTACCCTGTATTTCAAAGCATAAAGCACTGTATTGGGTTCCTGTTATTCACCACTTGTATTCTTTCAGCCTGGCTGGTCTCTTTGTGCAGTCATTTCTTCAGTGACCTTTACCCTTTCTTTTTCCTCTTCTTAGTGGGACTTGCCAGGTTCACACAGTGCAGCCTGACAGCAATCAGCATCAGGTCTGGGCCACATGCTTCTCACTACTTAGCAGGACCAGGGCTTTCTTGTAGGAGGCCTTTGGCAGGGGTCCTACAAGATCCACTCACCACATTCATATATACATCCTAGAAATACCCTTTGGAGAAGCACTGATCAGCAAGGAGGGTCCCAGGCTTAAATACTACCTTCTTCTTCTTTTCACATCGTTTCTGAGATACACAGGGGTCCCCCAGTTCACCTCAAGAACCCAGCAGCAGCTTCCCAGAGCAAGAGGCAGCTCAATGACATGTCATTGTGTGTGTTCTCCCTCTTTTCCTGTTTTTCTGCCCAGTCCTTTTGCTCTTGCTCCCTGGATCACACTTGCCCATAAGTACGGTGACCCTAAGTCTTGGCTTTCCCAGAGTGGTGTCTATTAACTGTGGTTGTGACATATTACTAATAGCTTCTCCTCTTACTCTCCAAATTGTCCCTACTGGATGATCAGTTTTATGGTTTATGTGATTTTCTGCTCTATATTTGAACTTCATACAATTTTAGGCAAGTGAAATCTACACAGGTATAAAGAATTCAGATCGTGACTGATTACAAAGGTGTGCAATGGAGATAAGGTATTGAGTTGAGCCAGACAGGCTCTACAGCACGATGATAACACACTTGGAATGAAGCAGTGAACAATGCAAAGATACCTACCAGGTGCTTATGGGATAGCAGGTAGAAACATGCAATAAATAAATAACTACATTATATAGAATGTTTAAAGGCATCGGGGATGAGAAAGACAGTAGGGAAAAAGAAATTGAAAAATAAAGGGGGGTTGATTGCAATTTCAGAAAGGAAGGCCAGAGTATGTGTCATTGAGAAGTTGACATTTGAGCAATGACTAGAAAGAGGTGAGGGAGTTAGCATTAGAACGAGGCAGAGGGATCATTTTAGGCAGAGGGAACAGCCAATAATGTAAATACCCTTAGGGTATGTTCCAGAAATAAGTACAATGCCAGTGTGGCTGGTCTTGAAGGTGTGAGGATCATGTAGTGCACTAGAGGTTCAAGAGACAATGTGGAAGTGCGAATTCCTGAGCAATTAATTCTAGCACTTAGATTTGAATCCTGATCCTATTAAGTGTTGTAACACCTGTGCCAGTTATCAAATACCTTTAAATACCTCTAAGGTTTAGTTTTCTCATCTGTAAAATGAGGACATAAAGCCTGAAGCTTTACTGTAGAGATTAACTGAAACAATTCATAGAAGTTTCTTAGGCCAGTACCAAGCATATAGTAAATAAACTGTTGATGTCCCTATAAAACTTATTCAAGTAGGTTTCTTTCTCTATATGACGGATATGAATGCTATATATTTTAAACTTTAAGTATATTCATTCTTATATTTTCATATTTAGGGTAAAAGAAAAAGAAAAAAAAAAGACCGACCTTAAAGTTCAATTTTTAAATCCTTCCATCAACAGAATATGTAATTAAGATGATTAGTTTTTAAATATACATGCAATTAGCTCAGCATGGCTTTTGCTAGACTGATGTTAAATCATATGATGATAACTATCTTTTGCTTGTTTTTCTTCCTTTGACCATATTTGTGAAAATTCATTTAGAGAAAAGAGACTTTATTTTTTGAATTTTAGCTGGGCCATACCACCTGTTCCTCCAAGCCTTCTGAGGGCCTCTGTAGATGTATCAGAGGGAAATCCAGAATAAATCACTTTGCCAAATTTCTCTTGTGTCATTCAAGAAAATACCAAATACAAGCTCAACTGGAATGTTTTATAGCAAGGACTAATGCCAGGGCTGGGCACTAGAAGCTGGGATTTCAGGCCCTCTTTCTACCTAAGGATTGGATTTCTGGAAGACTCAAAATCTCTCCTTTTTACCCCAACAGGACACTCAGTCTGTGAACACCTGAGCAAATAATCTGCACATCTTTCCCATACTCTACTTTTTCTATTCTAGGTCTCTTGATGTGAAGATAATCAGGAATTTCTGGCATATCTTCATCCCCACCAGCATCTTGGTGACTAGGAATAGCAGATTTGGGGTTACATTGTGAAACTAAATATTGTTTTCAGAAATTTTCAGTCTCTTATTGAGGAGTAGGAGAATCCTACCTACATTCTACAATTGACTAAGGCAAATCAAAGAAATAAAAAGTAGCCACTATTTCAATGTTGGCTAGTTGTGAGGGTTTTTTTGTTTGTTTGTTTTCTTTTTTAACTCCACTGGAAGAGATAGAATAGGAAAATAAAAATAAATGAAGTTTGCATGAAAAATAAAAGAGAAAGAAGAAAGGAAAACCTTCATGAATCTTGGACAATAGGGGTAAAAGGAAAAGCATTTGTATCCTGTGTGGAAGTCCCCATGAGAACTGAAGGACAGAACATTTCACCAGCACATTCCCAGGGGGCCACCCCCTCACCTTTCCCTGAACCAGAGAAAGCTAGACTCTGGGGAATAATTCACATCGTTGCCCTTCCTTATGGAGCTAGTGACTCAGAGATGTTGTTTGCAATGAAGAATTATAAAGTATGTTTTTGCTCAGTTTCTTGTATACAGATTAACTGAGCCTTATATGGCACCAACAGTATTGTCAGTGACCCAACAATGTCCACTACTTCACCTGTGGCTCCCCAGTCAGAAAATAAAATAAGTCACTTTGAGTACATTTGAACTAATCACTTTTGCCAAATTTCTCTGTGATATGCAATGCTCGTTAAGTATTTAAGATTTCTATCATAAAATCAAATAGTCATATTTCCAGGTGGTTTTAAAACTCCTTTAAACTAATGTCACAAGGAAGCTTCTAATGAGTTTATGATCAAGGTTTATTATTCCTTAAGACAAAGCTGTACTGACATGATGCTCCTTCTCTTTGAATTAGTAATCTTCAAATATAGTTGGCCTCTCAATTTCCATCCTTCTTTGGAATATTTACTGCCTGACCCACAGAAAACTAGAAATAAGGGAAATCCTCCCAAGAACAGATTCCAAGAATCCAGAGAAATGTGGGGAATGGGATTTTCCAACTTCCATTCTAACCAATGGCTATGCAAGCCTCCATTTAATCAACTAATCAGGATATTTTTGCTTCAGTGGAAAGAGTTATAATCAGATCAGGCACTGGTCATGCCACAGATCACTAGCCTTGTCCAGAGTTCTTGGTCATTCTTTTAAAATTTGGGTTGCAGAGATCACAACTTTATTATCCCTTTCCAATGACAGGTACTGAATTGTGGCTTCTTCTGTGCCCTATGCTAGGGAGAATACATACCAATCACTAAGACAGGAGAGAAATCAAGCTATTCATTGAACACATTATTTCCAGTCTTAGTATTATCTCATTATATATAAAGTAGCTAACAGTTTTTGAAAGGCTTATTTTCCGGGGGTGCTGTGCTATGTGTTTAACAGAACCACCATTCATTCCTATAGAAAGTATTTATTGAACAGCAACATGTGATAGACATAAGGGATTTGGGATATTTAAGAACCAATATTCCTGGCCCCAAGGTATTCTTCACACCACCCACTAATCCTATTCAGATGACTAAAAGCTTTTCCTAAAAATAATATTTTACCATATCATATGTTATAGTTAGTGGTGAAATGCATTTCCTCACATCAGAATGGTAAGAACTGTAATTATTGCAATTGTTTCTCATATATATATAATAATAATATATATATATATATATATATATATATACACACACACATGTGTAGCTATACATATATTTCTATATGTGTTTATGTGTGTTATAGACATGTCAAAGTCATCATATAAAAATCTATCTATACAGCATATTATTTCCTAAAAATAATATTTGTGAAGTTCTGTAATATTTGTGAGGCTTCCCAGTAGATATTGCCCCATGACCACTATTCAGTACTCCTGACACCAGCCTGTGTTAGTTCACTGATCCCTGCTGTCTGGTAGAGAATGGCACTCTTCTCTAATTTTCAAGTCACATTGATTGGGTTAAAATTTATTGGAGGTACTTATTGTTCTGGTCAGTCTTTAAAATCCAAAGAGATGAAAAAATAATCTAATCCAATTAAAAGAATGTTTTCCTTCTACTATGAGAAATCAGCATTTTTTCTTTGTTCTGGTTTCCAGGCAATTTTACAATAAATTCCAGCCATGTGCTGGTTTATGACTCTCTTTGTCCTTAATTGATTTAAATTGTCAGGTAATTTATGCTTAGAAATTTTCCTCTTTAGGCAAAGGGTTAATAAGGATCCATCCTTTCTGTCTCAATCTTAACACAATTCCTTCCATAAGTGATAAAATTAGAAGATACAGAAAAAACAGCACAATGTTATTTCTTACCAAAACTGTATCTATCCATCCATCTACTATATATAGGTAAATACATATATTTAATCCCCCCAAATTCCTCAATTTTTAGTTTTTATCAGTTGAATCTATTCTTGTATAGATTTACTACCTAACTGGTATTTCAACTCTAATTTTTTCCCTCTGTGTTCAATGACATCACCTTCTCCCCACTCTGGGTAGAAGTACCAAAATAGGAAATGGTTTTTAAGGTGAATTTTTAAGGTAAGCTTTGCTCACTTTGTCTTTTGTGTGTTTTAGTCAACTTTTTCACTGCTGTGACCAAAGAACCTGACAAGAACAATTAGAGGAGAAGAAGTTTCCATTCGGGAGCTCACAGTTTCAGAGGTCTTAGTCCATAGATGCCCAGTTCCACTTCTCTGGTCTCAAGTGAACATCATGGTGGAAGAGTGTGATAGAGGAAAGCGGCTGGGAAAATGATGTTTTAGTCAGCTTCTTCACTGCTGTGACAAAAAGGACCCAAACATAACAATTGCAGGAAGGAAAAGTTTATTTCGAGGCTCATGGTTTCAGAGGTCTCAATCCATAGATGGCAGACTACATTCCTCAGGGCTCAAGGTGAGGCTGCACATATGGCAGAAGAGTGTGGCAGAGGGAAGCAGCTCATATGACCATAAGAAAGGAGAGAGAAATGTCTACTTGCCAGATACAAATATATACCCCAAAGCTACGCCCCTTAATGCCTTACCTCCTCCAGCCACATCCCACCTGAATTTAGTTACCACTCAGTTAATCCCATCAGGGAATTGGGCTAAGACATGAAGAAGAATAAGACTTTTGGGCTGGGGATGTAGCTTTGCCTGGCATGTGCAAAGCCCTGGGTTCAATCTCTACTACCGCAAGATTCTCCCATGTCAGTGAATACAGATGATTCTTACTGTAAATCCAAGAGTTCCTGTAGTGTATGGCATCATTGTAAAAAAAAAAAAAAAAAAANAAAAAAAAAAAAAAAAAAAAAAAAAAAATGACTTCATGGGCTGTGGCTGGGACTCAGTGGTAGAGTGCCTGCCTCACACATGTGAGGCACTGGGTTTGATCCTCAGTACCAAAAGAAAATAAATAAATATATATATTGAAAAAAAATACAATTAAAAAGTTGACTTCACGAATATCAGTGTTTTCAGAACAGTTTGTTTACATTTTATGATTAATACTCACCACTTATAAAACTGTAATATAAATAGTATTTTACTATTATCTTTTAGAGAGTGCAATTGGGAGCCAGAGAACTTGAGTAATTTACTCAAAATCTCTCAGCTTAGTCAGGAGAAAGCTTAGATCTAAATCCAGGATTCTGATGACAACCCCACAGGCAACACTATCTTTACATACGTAGCTGGAAAAATGTATGTTGTTGAGCTCTCTTTATTTTGTTGTTGTTTAAAAGAAGGATGACTGAAATGGTAATGTGTTTGTTGTTAGTTATCTTTTTAAATACTAATATGACAACTAGGAAGAAAATGCAAGACCTATTCTTTGTAAGAATAAAATAATTGCACTAGGTTGTGTATTTGACTTTGATTTGTGTTATTCTAACTCTGTGATATGACTGTGCTCTTTAGGACTCTTTAGTACAAGTAAAAATTTCAAACTGGAGTAAGAGTCATAAAGTATCTAAGAAAATACATATTTCACATCAGTACTAAGTTGTGATTTGCATGACAATTTCGTCTAATTGTTCAAAAATAGCATTTAACATGAGAAAGCAGAACTTCAGATTTTCTTTTTTTTTCAAAAGTGTACTTGTCCCCAGTCTGCAGCAGGACTCTCCAACATTCCTTAGGCCTTAATTAAATAAGAGCAGGAGAGAGCATCGGACTTGGGTTCAGGATAAATATCCCTGGCTTGAATAGGAGATGTTGCTTTAATGACTTGGAATATGTCCAGAAAGCTCAGACTGGCTAGCAGGCAAATCTGACAGCTACTGGATCTTGCAGCAATAACATTCTAACCAATTAAAAACTGAGCTAGAAATAATGGTTTGTCACTGAGTGGTGTTTCAGAAACCAATTGGTCCAGATTAACCAGAGGATTAACTTTTCTAACTGAATTTAAAGGTCACGGGAAGCTGACTTTAATGAAAGAGAAAAGCATTCTATTAGAAGGAGGAAACTTACATGTAGAAATTAGGTTAATAGACCTTGCTATGTTATTTATAGGCAACTAATAAAATTGCTGTCTTATGTCATGACTGGAGTTCATAGCCAAGGATAAATATATTCATTATTTAAAAAATTAAATGAGAAATAACCTGCTTCTAAGAGATTCCTCTAACAGAAAGGGCTTAGATGGTTGCCAACACCTACAACTGTATTCATGTTTAAGAACAATTCTCAGCAGGTAAATCCAGCCTAATTTTGAGTGACCCTTAACTCTGATGAAATCAATGTCAAGTTAATGATTTGACCTCTGACCTGTGGAGACAACTGAGATCAGTTCTCCAGGTGGCATTTGCATGACCAGTGGCCCATTCTTATCAGGGTGAATTTATCATTCTTAACAGTGAACTAGGTTTTGATGTGAAGAGTAACTGTGTCAGAGATATGTGAAAGATTTGCAGAGTATGACACCTCAATGGGTTAAAGGACACTTTCTAATCTCTCTTTCTGATATATATCAACTGCTCCCATCAGGCACCATTTGATCCTAACCAAGCCAACCCCAGATTTTACTGGATCTATCAACAGACACCCAGAGCACAATTTCCTGAAGACTCCAACTTGGCTGTTGGTGCCATGTTCCTTCTATCTAGGATGTTTTTTCCAATTTGGTACTGAGCACTCAATGGAAGCTCTTATTTGATGGAAAACAGATTCCATGCCTATATCCATGGGTAGTTCTTCATTGATTGCAGTAGTATGACGGACTGTTCAAATGTTTTCGTATCAGGGAGAAATTACTGCTTCCAAAGTACCCCTTCCCTCATACCCTGTGTTCCCCTCCTTGCTGCCTTGGCCTCTCCCTCTTTATCTAGCAGATAAATGACTAATGTATGATCTAAAAGGAGACTTCCAGGACTCTGAACCACCAGTGTCCATTCTTTGGGGTGCATTGTTGCATAGTGTGAATAGTGCTCCAATTTACACCTGTGTCATGCCTTTTGAACTTTACTCCACACATGGATATAGTTTTCTCCTTATTGATCTAGTCCAGAGAGGTTGCCATATTGACTCCTGTTTATTGGACCCATGTCAGTAAGCCACTTGCAGCTATTAGTGATGTAGTAGGTTAACATTTTGGGCCTATATACACTAAGCCTGTGAGATACACACACACACACACACACACATGTATATATATATATATATATATATATATATATATATAT
>NW_025999842.1:19332230-19365642 GCF_001458135.2 Marmota marmota marmota | reverse complement strand
CCCGCACTGTGCTGAGCCAGCCTCCTCCTGGCCCCTCTGGATGGAAAATGGCTCCCTCCATATATCTATTTGTGCAAGTTCTACCCTACAGTCATTTGTAGACCAACTTCTTTCATGTATCCTTTCTCCTCCACATAGGATATGAAGGAAAGGAAATTGAGGATGTTATGGCTTAGCTCACTCAGGAGCTATAGCAAAATATCATAGGTTGGATGACCTAGAAACAACAGAAATTGATTTCTCCCAGCTCTGGCTGGGAAGTCCAAGATCAAGGTGCTGGTACATGCTGATTGGCGAGTGCCCTCTTCCTCAGAGTCAGCACCTTCTTGCTGTGTCCTCACGTGGTGGTAGGGACTGGGCAGCTTTCTGGGGCTTCTTTTGTAAGGGATCTGCCCTCATGATTCCATCAGCTCCCCAAACCACTGCCTCCTAATGCCATCATATTGGTTGGGAGGTGGACAAACACTCAAAGTGTAGCAGTAGTCCTGTGCAGATCGACTCTTCCTTCCAAGTTCTGTTCAAGCATTGCTTACTCAAGAGCCCTTCTCAGATTCCCTGGGATGTACCTCATCTTTCTTTTCCATCTCCTGTGGTTTGTTATTTAGTATTTCCTACATAGCCCATCTTCATTTTGGGTTCTTTGTGTACGTGTTCGTCTCTTTCTCTAAAGTGTGAGCTTCTAGAGGACATAAGCTGTATTTCATCTTTTTTTTTTTTTAATTTCCCAGAGTAACTAGCAGAGTGAATTACACTCAGTAGTCACTTAATAAATGCTTACTTGAAGAGAAGGAAAAGGAAAAACTTCAGTTAAGCTGAACCATATTCATGTTTTCAATATACTGTAGCAGACATAAAGATTGTCAAATACATCTGTTTCAAGATTTTATAGAACATTGCTTCAACTCATAGGTGCTCTGTATATTAGAGTGCAGACGTAACTTACATAGGAGGCACCCTGTCTAAAGTATATGGAGTTTACAGAATTGCCCATGCTTTGTGGGACCCCCAAAATGAGGAAAATAAAGCCCATCAAACATTTTTTTTGAAAGCCACAGGAGAGGAATAAAATACAAAAAGGTAATCATGCAGTAGTAGCAGCAACCAGACTCCCTAAGTTGTGTCAAACTGCCTGACTAGTTAGAGAGCCCTGTTCAGGGCGGCTCCCCTGCCTGAGTCGCTAACTCTTCCTCTCTCCCTTTGCTGCCTTGGGAAGCTTGCTCTCATTAAAAGGGATGGGAAACTAGCCACATCATTATATTCACTTAAGGCAGAGTTTAGCTGGTCAGTTTTTGCCACTGTCAGTAATAGCTGCCACTTTGGGATTTTGAGCCCTTATTGGCATCGTGGTTTGGGTTGGGATTTTTATTTGTCTTACTTTGAAATTTACATGTCTTCAGAACAACTAAAATTCACAAGAACAAACTAATTAATGGATTCCATTTTTGACAGCTACAAGAAGACGGATGAGAAAGTAACATGCTTCTGGCAGCATGTTATCAATTGGGAGGCAACAGTGCATTCCCTCTATGTGGAACAGTGAGCTGGAACCGACACTGACAGATGACACGGCCCTCTGACAGTGACGCCTGTATGAGCTGACAGCTCCACTTGCAGTCAGTCAAGTCCATGCTTTGCAGTGGAATTTTAACGGGCTTGATTTGCAGAATATGCTTTGCCTACTTCTCAGCTTGTAGTAGAAGTGAATAAAAATTTCAAAGCATTCCACATTAAAAGTGAATTCTAGGATCTGTTACCCAACCTTCTTTCTCCCCCAAAGCTAATCATAATAAATAGTAAATAAAGCATAATCCTGGGAGGGGGGAACTGTAGGACATCTGGGAAGAGAAAATGTTTCCCTTAACATTAGGTTTTCTATAAAGGAAGGTAACTCCTGCGTTAGTCAAAATCCCTCAGGAAGGATGAGATACCAAATTTCCCAATGTAATTACAGTTTAAACAAAAAAAAAAAAAATGCATTTTTGTAAGTGTGTGTGTGTGTGTGTGTGCGCGAGAGAGAGAGAGTGTGATCATAAAGGGATATAAAGCATGTAATCACGGTTTTTCATTACAGCATTACAGCATTAATGTTCTAAAATATTATTAAATCCACAAAAATCTTCTAAATATTAGAAAATATTTTTCTTTAAAAAAATTAGTCTTGCTCATAGCCAGGTTCTGGTCATACTTTTTATTTTACCTTTTTGCAATCCATTCTCTTTGAACAAGATGTGTGCATGAAACTGATTTCCTATGTGACTTTTGTAAAGTTACTATTCTGTATTTCAATTCCTTCACCAATAAAATGCAGCTAATCACCCTGTCACCACCAACATCCCTCACAGGCTCAGAGCAAGAAATAAGGGCACCAGGGGTTGCAAACTAGTGACTGGAAGGCCAAATTGGACTGGCAGAAGTGTTGTGAATTTTTGCATTTGAATGCCCCTAGGCTGGGCAGGCACCCTCCAGTTTATATAGCCTCTGCTCCCTGTCTAACACTGTGTCTCTTTGCACATTTATGTAACTTGCCTGGACCCTGAAGGCAATTGAGTTTGTGACTGTAGAATCATCAACCAATGTATTCTTAATAACTCCTCACAGAAGCACATAATAATTGTAGCATTGTTTTCAAAAGGAGCCCCATAAATGGGATGAATAAATACAATTTATGGCAGATAAAGGCAAATACGAATGAAATAGACAATTACAAAGAATAGCTAAAGTATAAAGTTAATATTGACATAACACAAATTCTGTTGCAAGGGTGATAAATTAGCATTGAGCCACACACACTGCAACCACCTTCAGTAGTTCTTCCCCTTCTTCCCTACCACCTGATTTTCAATAAACACATGGTAGAGACCTGAGAATAGCAATCACATCTCAGGCAAAATTATCCACTTGGTTATCTACCCAATTAAGATACTAACCCAAATGCCATGGTTTAAATGTTTGTCTCCTACAAAGCTCATATTGAAATCTAATTTCCATTATAATAATATTAAGAGGTGGAACCTTTAAGAGCTGATTAGGCTATGAAGGCTAATGAGTAGGTTGGTGCTATTAAAGAAAGGTGAATTTTACCACAACTTGTCCTTTCTCACTCTCTCCTCTTCCAGGATGTTGCAGCAAGAAAGTCCTTGCTGGACGCTGATACCTGGATGTTGGACTCCAGAAGTGTAAGCCAATACATTTCTGTTCATCATAGATTACCCAGTTCTAGATATTTTGGTATAGCAGCACAAAATGAACTAAGACAAGATGTATCTGCTTTGTGTTACTACAATGACATGCCTGAGGCAGCTAACTTTATAAAGAGAAAGTGCTTATATATCTCATTGGGAGGTTCAGGACATGTTGCCTAAATGGACTTAGTTCTAGTGAAGACTTCACAATGAAAAGCATATGGCAACAATGGAAATGCATATGGAAGCCAATGGTCACATCCTGAGTCAGAAAGAAGAGAGGAGTGGGTAGGAAAACTCAGGGCTTTATAACAACCCTCCCATAAGAACTGTCAAGGAGTCCCTTAAAAACTGTGTTCCAGGGGCACACCCTCAATGAATTGAGTACCTCCCACTGGGACCCACTCTTGGAAGCCTTATTAGCTCCCGATACTGATACTCTGTGGACCAAGCCTTCAAACACGGTGGATACTTGGGGACACTTAAACCACTCCCAAGCCATTGCAGACATCAGCCTTCATGTATGCATAAATGTAAATGATTGAAGAAAGTGAGAGGGAAGGCAGATGTACAGATGAGTTTTTGAAATGTCTTGAAGAAGGAATGATTCATTGATGGTGGAAGAAAAGAAGAAGTCATTTTAAGCATAGAGAATAGTTTATGCAAGGGTTCAGAGATGAGAAAGACTTACGTTATCACTGCTAGAATGGAGCCTAGAAATTTCATAATGAGGAAGAGATAAGGCTGAGTTCCCTGGATTACCCACATATACAAAGTATTATAGCATGCCAATTTGTAAGGAAACACATTTCACAGACTGCATACAAAAGCCAAGTAAAATATAATGACCTTCCATTTGTTTTATGGTAATTGGACATTTATTTCATAAAAGTAAGTGCTGCTATTTTACCATGACCCATGATAAAAAGGAAAACTTCTCAGTTTACATTTCACCCATCATAACCTTGAATATTAAAATAAACTTACATGCTCCATTAACTAGAAAATAATTCCCTTCCATGCTCTGAATTTGCCTAGGGTGTGGTTCACAGTGAGGACAAGTTCAGTTGATATGCTTGAAGAATTCTAATTAAGAAACAAGGTAATTTCAAAGGTACGGCATTTAATGTATTACTAGCATCTTTTTAGTGTAATGATTTTATTCTATCTTTTAATTTCTTAAAACTCCATATATTTTTTGAAGTTTAACTTTGTGACTTCTAAATCAGTTAAATCTTTTTGGCCAACCTCTTATTCCCTAGATGAAAATTATCATAAATTGATACAGGATATTTAATTAGTGTCTAGTATGCTTAGACTAATGTTCCAATGGGTATTTGTTGGATATCTATGTGCTAGGTTCCTTGGTGGAAGTCAAAACAATTATTGGACACAATCTTTTCCCACTGAAGCAGTTGATAATATAAAATAGGTGACTTTAGAAAATGAATTTCTTTAGCTAATTAATGCTTATTACCAGTTTTATTTCTTGAGTCTCAGAATAATCAGTTTTCATTTGCAAAGACTTTGGTCAATTTTATGGAAGGAAAACACATAATGGTTATAACCCATAAGGGTTTTAGGTAAGATGGACAAATTGCAAGAAATTATAAGAAAATTTCTAACTATAGATGAAAAAAATGAGGGAACAAAATTCAAATAGATAATGTTAGGGAGCAAGGGAATATACAAATCAGATGGCATTTTTACAAGTTCAAGGCAGCCAGAACTCTTGTCAGATCTCTGCCACTTATGTGGCCTTCAGACCATTGCGTTCACTTAATAGAACTGAAAGCCTGTTTGTAGGAGAGCCACAGTGTGAACATTGTATGGGACTGAGAATGTTGAGTCAATCAGTAAATAGACAGTGAGCTGGGTTACCCTACTAACTAAACTAGACTCCTGCCTTGCTTTTTTTTTTTTTTGTACTAGGGATTGAACTCAAGAGCACTGAGCCACATCCCCAGCCCTATTTTATATTTTATTTAGAAACAGGGTCTTACTGAATTGCTTGGCACCTCGCTTTTGCTAAGGCTGGCTTTGAACTCTTGATCTTCCTGCCTCAGCCTCCTGAGGTGCTGCAATTGTAGGCATGTGCCACTGTGCCCAGCTTGCCCTGCTTTTTTTTTTTTTTTTAATAGGATAGCAAATGGTCTGTTAGGACATCACCCTGAGCAGAAGGGATTCAAGACAGAATTACAATATCAGAAACCAGAAGAGATAGTTCCTGAATGGAATGAGCTCCATGATCAAACACTCGTCTTAAAATTAATTAACAACTCTTTTTGATTATTTCTGTAAACCCAAATCAAGTGATCTGAATTATGAATTTCCAAAGAAATTATTGTGTGAAATTATGTTGGCCAGCACATTCTTCTTCGTAAGTTAGGATAAAACTGAAAAATGGGACAAGAACTTTTATCTGATGTTAAATGACAGTTCTTTAATAAGAATTTCTTCATAACATATAGTAAGAAGTAATTAACTACAGATACTCATTGGTTTTAAAAACCTATAACCTCATTTATTCTTTTTTCTTTTCTTTTGTAAACATAATTTTAGACTCAGTTGCCTCAGTGTTTTGCCTTCCCATTTTGTACTCCACAGAAAGGATCTTATAGGAACTAGGAACACCAAGACAACTTGACGCAATGTACCCACCATCTCTTTGCTGACATGGTCCCTTTCTGTTTGCTCAGGCTGCAGATTTCCTCCCTTCCCCCATTTTTTCAGTATTCATTTAATAAGAATGTATTGGCTCTGTGCTGCATGGAGCTCAATGCCACAGAAGCAGTGGACAGCATTGGTGTGGTCTCTGGCCACTGGAGCTTACAGTCAATAGAGGCAACTGCACAGTTATACAGTGAAAAATGGGACCTACCATAATGGGAACACTTAGGAAGGGAACCCAGCTCAAAGGTCTGGAAGACTTCCAGGAGGATATGGCACTTAAGCAGACATGAAAGGGATGAAAAGGAATTGGGCAGTGAGAAGTGGAATGTGTTCTGGCAGATGGTGCCGTATATGCCAAGGCCCACAGGTAAATGAATAAGGAGGGAGCGGTGGCGATAAGACAGATGCTGGAAAGATAGGTGGAGGCTGGAGCATATGGGACCTTAGATACCATGCTAAGTTAAAAGCAATGAAGGAATCACTCCAGAAATTTCTATTTTAAGCCTTATATGTTATGTATTTTCCCCTTGTTGACATAGACAAGGAAGGGAAAGAAAAACATAATTCCTCTCATGACAAATCCCATATTGTTCTCTTCACATAGTTACGTGCTTTCTCTCTCCTTCTCTCTCACATGTTTTTGTTCATGTGTGTTCTAGCTGGAAAGAATTTTCCATCTCCCCCAAACTCTCTCACCCAAAATGGTCTTTCAAATACCTTCCAAAGACCTGTCTGTCTTGTTTAGCCTTACAGTCCTTCTTTCAAAAGGGTGTCTTCACTATTTTACATATAGGGAGGGTAGGGAGCAGATATCCTACTATTGCCAGAAGTTGGAGGATATAACAGTGGGCAAAACATACACTGCTTGCTTAATGGGAATTTCCGTATTTACTACAGTTTCCTTTAAAAAAAAATCCACTAAATCAGTAAATAATAGGTATTTTCCCCAGTGTTTTGGGAGTAAAAGTTAGGAATCACAAAACAACTTTTTTTTCCCTGTAAAGAACACTTCAGAAAATACTGATCTGAATTGAAATGAATTATTGGCTCATGTTTCAGCCCTGTTGACATGATGATAAATAAATATTTAGGCAAGTTATAAACTGATGTGTGAAGGCCACAGCAGCATCTTAACTTCCCCATCTCCTCTCCCTGCTCCACTCAGAAATGTTTTTGCGAACACGTTTCAAACTGCTGTAGTGTACTGTCACACCAAAGGCAGGTTTCCAGGAAATAGGAATGTGGCAACAGCGTCTCTGCCACCACAGAGATGAATGTCGTCTGGTTATTTATATCTGATATCATGTGATTCTATAGCATGCCTGAAGGTGCTGGAGAGAAGGGAAAAGTTGGGCCCTTTCACCAAGGAAAACTCCTGAGAGGGGATCAAAACACATGACTACACACAAAAGAGACATGAAGGTGGAGAAAACATATATGCCATTTTTCACAGGACGTGTTGAAGAGCCATATTAATTAAAACTCTATGACTAAATTTATGTCCCACAGTTATATGTATTACAGGCTGATATCATGGGAGGTTGACCCTATGATTATGATAATTAGCAGTGAGTATTTAGTAGATGACACACAGAGATACAAAAGAACTAAATGCAATGAGGATAGAGTATTGCTTTATTTTAACTCCATTATCTGATAGGGAGGATCTGTTAACACCTGGGTTGGAGGAACTGACCCCCTTGGAAAATGCTTAGGGTAAGGTACTCTGTGCTATGGTTTCTGTCATGCCATTTCGGGACTTTCTCACATTGGCCAAAACTTGAGAGAGTTGAAAAGGATTTTTCTGGAATGAGGCTGCAGACATTGTAATATGACTATTCTTTCACTTAGGAGCTCTTGGAATTGCATTTCTATCTACTGGAGGCTCATCTGATCAATAAAAAATCTGGGAAAATTTTTATAGAGTTGAAAGTGCATTTGGGGCAATGTTCTAATACCTGTCTATCAGAGTCCCTGGGGATGTGAGTTGGGATTTAAAGCCATGCATTCTTGGCCCAGTACCAGACCTACTTACTGATTCAGAATCCTCCAAGTACCATCCTCCTAATTTTTTAAGTTTCCTGGGCTAAGCCTTATGTGATCCATATTTGGAATGTGCTTGGGAAAGACAAAATGGCAAACCCAGACTGACTATGTTATTTAACTTAAAACAGTTCACCTACTGAGTTTTGGTTCAGCAATGAGAATTTAAATATCTAAAGTACTATTCAGGAGCCATCAATAAACATGATTGAAAATTATTTTTTAATGTAGTTTAATAAATACATGTATTAGGGAACTGGGAATATAAGTAAGTGGTAGAACACTTGCCTAGCAAGCATGAGGCCATGGGTTCAATCCCTAGCACCATAAAAAGAAAATTAAATTAATTAACTGTATTAATCCTTTCACAAGTGTTTTTCTATTAATGGGTATAATAACCCTAGCAAGTTGATACAATTTTTATGCCATTTTACAGATGGAGACACTGAGGTTTCAGCATCTTAAATATCTTGACTGGGCCATGTCAGGATTTCAGTCCATGTCAGTACAACTGAAGAACCTAAGCTCCTGCCCTCTCTGCTTACTGAATTTCTCTGTGCATTTAATGAATAAAAATGAACCTTAGAAGAAAACACCTTTTAACACTGTCCAGTGAAATTGTTTAAACAATTGTTAGCTTTCTGGGTAAATGCTTTAAGTGGGACACTTGCCTAAAGATTTTTAAAGTCAAATTAGTGAGTAAGCAAGCAATGTGTAAGCTCTGTTCAAAAGTAAGAATCCAAATTTATATGTATTACTGAATTAAATATTTATGAGTAAACAATTATTGGTTTATGTAGGTAGATGTGAATATAGCCAAATATAGATGTCTATTTTTTCTCAATCAAACTTTTCCTAGAATTTCTATTTTGGTTTATTTACATCAATGCTATGGTGTTTATGCACTTCAAGATTGGCAGATTTTAAGGTATCTTCTAAATTTGTATGTGTCCAATACAAGCAAATAACATTTGTAAAACTTAAAGAATTGATCTCATGGTAGAAGAGAGAAGAATAGTAGTCACTAGAGACTGGAAAGATAGTGGGGAGGGGGACAGAGAGAGGATAGATAAGGGACACTAAACTATAGTTAGATAGGAGGGATTAGTTCTGGTGTTCTATAGCACAGTGGAGTATCCCTAGTATACAAAAATCTGAGACATATTTCAAAATAACTAGAAGAGTCCATAGATTCCACTCATAAAATGATAATGTTTGAGGAGATAGAAATGCTGATTACTCTGATTTGATCTTTACACATTGCATACATGTATCAAATTATCATACTTTGCTCCATAAATATGTACAATATTGTGTCAATTTAAAACTTAACAATTTAAAGCAAATAACAAATGACAATCTTTACTGAATTATAGTTAATAATATCTATGATTATAAGGGCCCCTCATTACTTGATAATGCTCTCAAGAACTGTTTTCAGTAGAAAGCTATATAAAATTAATGTTCTGGCCTGGGTTGTGGCTAAGCAGTAGAGTGCTTGCCTAGCACATGCAAGTCCCTGGGTTCAATCCTGAGCACCGCATAAAAATAAATAAGTAAAATAAAGGTATTGTGTCCAACTACAACTAAAATAAGTAAATAAATGTTTAAAATTAATGTTTTAATATAAGATGTATATACTTATATACTGTTTACTCACCATTTTGTTTTAATCAGAAAACAGAGTGCTTAAGATAAGAAAACAGTTACAAAAAACCTATTGAAAACTAATAATGTATGTTGGGATCTGAGAAGTTCCTTAACTTGTTTTCCCCACTTTAATTATAGTACAACTCCAAACAAGCTACTTAGCTTCTGTATTTCAGCATTCTTATCACTAGAGGAGACAAGGAATGGTACCCTCCTCTTAGTGTGATGAAATGAAATAATAAATGTAAAACTGTTTTAATAAAACTTGGTGCATAGTCGGCACCCCATGCTATTGTCTTTTGTTATTAATTCAATTCAGCAAATACTGAATGCCAATCACAACAACAATGCTGACCATTTTGTGAATAACTTGTGTGTCAAACACTAAGCCGTACACTTTACATATAATATCTCACTAAGTCTTCACAATCACCTATGGAGGCAGTACACTTTTTATCCCATTTAACAGAAGAGAAGATAGGCTTAGAGAGGTGACACAGCTAGAAGAGGCTGACATCAGTGTTCTACCAGTAGCACTAGAAGCCATGGTGAGCTGAAGAGCCTGGATCTCTTGACCCTTGGGAAGCCTACAGCCTAGATGAGAAGATAGTTATTTGTCAAGCCATTTATCTTAGTCCATTTTTCTGTTGCTATAACAGAATACCACAGAGCTGGCTAATTTATAAAGAAAAGAAATTAATTTCTCACAGTTTGGGGGAAGTCCAATATAAAAATGCCAGAATCCTGGGGGGACCTCCCTGCTGCATCACTCCATGGCAGAAGTTGAAAGGCAAGAGAATGAGAAAGTAAGTGGGGACTGTCAAGAAAGGGGAGCATACTGGCATTCATCCATGAGGGCTTTCGTTTCATCGCTTCCTAAAGGTCTCACCTCTTAACACTGTTGCATTGGGGATTACATTTTCAACATATCAACACTGGTGGACACATTCATACCATACCACCATTACAAAAATAGTTATGACTGGTTGCTTCCCTAAGGAATTGGTTTTGAACTGATGATAGATCCAAAAGGAGTTAACTCAGTAAGGATGGGTGATGGTCCCTGGGAGGACAGTCCAGTCCAAAAGACAGCATGAGGGAAGTCCCTGAATGGGAAGGAACATGGTCCCTTCCTGGAAATGCTATGTTGGCTTGATGCAACAGAACATCAAAGTGAGCAGAACACTTTTTAATCAAATGGCAACCCCACGATCTAGGAAGATATACCAAAGAAGAACTTCTGAATAAGTGGGAAAGAGACTCTTCCAAATAACAATTCAACCCAGAAAATACATAAAACCTAAAGCCTATGGATTTATAATTTCATTCTCATCATGAGCATCACAGGCATTTAATACAAGAGAAATTCACAAATCCAACAAGAGGCAGGTGCTTTGTGTGAGGTATTCGCAAGTGAATTTGCTTATAAAGGGTCATGCCTCTACCTAAAGGTCAGCAGATCATGGATGTGAGCCAAACGTGACCATCCACTTTTATTTTATAGCCCATAGCTAAGAATAGTTTGCACGCTTTTTAATGGTTGGAAATAACTCCAAAGGGAAATAAAACTTTACAACGCAGGGAAATCATACACAATTTACATTTCAGGGTTCAAAAGTGAATTTTTTTTTGGTGCATCATAGCTATATCCATTTCTTACTGACTGGCCACCTGCATGCTATACAAGCAGAGCTGAGAAGTTGTGATGGAGGCTAGATGGCCCAAAAGCCCTAAAGTAAGCCCTGCTGTAGCCTATCAGCCTTGCTTGGAACTGTATAGATACAAAAAGGAGGTCAGAAAAGAATTACAGATGCCCCAATGTCTATAGAATATAAGGCAACAAGTCTTTCCATTTTAAATCCTGAGCTTTGAACCACTGAAGACACATGAGGGCAAACTGAATGTGACTAGTGTATAATCTCCTATACAAGGAGAAGACCAGCCCAGCACCATTTAGTGTAGTTTTGTGATACAAGGCACAGTTAATGGCTGTCTTATTCATCCTCGCATACCTAGTGCCTAGAACAGATTAATAGTTTGTGTTCAATAAACATTTATTGAATGATCATTGCCATTTTGAACAGGTATGGCAGGGTCAGGATAACGAATGATATAGATTTGGGCTAGAATTAGAATAACAGCACCCTACCACCACCTTAGCTTGCTGAAAACCTCACTGATTCCCCAGAGAGGAAAGGCCATGATTCTTTCTACTTATTAATCAGTTGCAGTTTGGGATTGACGGAGTAGAAGCATAACCTTCCCTCCCACCCAAAATACAGTCTTTAACTGCATTCTGCTAGATCCTCCTTTCTCGTGATTCCTAATAATGTCTTCAATAGTCTCTTTTAATTAAAAAGAAAAGTCCCTTCTAATTGGAAACATAAGTCTCAGATCCAATTTAATGTTCATCTCTTTTTCCCTCTCCAGCACTGGCCTGGCTTTGATAAGGAGGCTTGGCTTCTCTGACTTCTCCCTTCACATGAGTGGGCCCAGGGTGGAAGACAGTAGGAAGGCAAGAGAATCTCTTGTTGTTGTCAAGGTCCTCTCATGCTCTCTCTGCTTATCTGGTCTAGAGGGTGATAATGGGCCATGGGATCTCTGGGGGACAAGTATCCACTGAGTGCCTCTCATCTCACAAAAGTGTTTTAGGTTCTCTGTAAGGAGGGTTCTTGCTGTTCTGTAGGGATATTGCACTTCCCTACTGCACAGTGCCTTGACCTTGGAGACCCACCTGGCTCATCTTCCAATACCCTCGCTTTCATCTCTAAAAATACATCCCACTATTTATTGACATTGATGTTCTCTTATTCCAGATGTAATCTCCACTCCCTTCTGTTGTGTCTTTTTGATCATTGGAGAACCCAGCCATTTTCACCACACCAAATGTGGGAGTGAGGCCACTGGTCTTTAGTCCTCTGTCCTCACCCTTATGTCCCCCTTTTTGCTTTCTACCTAGAAAGGAACCAGGGTAGTTCATTTCACATGTACGTGTCCAACTAAACAATCAAAGTCATCTCTTCTTATATTCAACCTCAGTCTCCTCAAGCAATTCTCTTAAAACCCCCTTCCTAACTTGGCAGAGGAGTTGAGGGTTGTCAGGAAGAAGGAAATAAAATAAAAATACCCACATAGCACTCCCCACTGAGCTGATGATTTATGACTTCAGTGATTCTTTTTCAGTGATTCTCCTCTGTAGTAGTAGAAGCAGTTTGGCTAATGTTTAATATGCTCTGATGAGGTATTTGTTTAGAATCAGTTTCTGATCTCTTATAATATGGAGTTCATTTGTCCCCTCTTATTCATGGGATACATTACATGTTCCCCAACGAATACCTGAAACTGTGGATAATACTGAATCCTGTGAAAACTATGTTTTTTCTGTATGTGCAGACATATAATTTACAAATTGTGTACAATAAGATTAACTTTAATACTTAATAATAAAATAGAACAATTATAATAATTTTACAGTAGTAAAAGCTCTATGAATGTGGTCTCTCTCTCGCCTTCTCTCAAAATATCTTAATGTATTTTCACTTTTTCCCTTAAAGGAAACATTTTGTGGCTTCTCTTTTGGCCTATCTGAATTGCCAGCATCACTACATTTATGCTTTGGGGCCACAATTTAGTAAAATAAAGGTCACTTGAACACAAGCATTTCAATACTATAACAATCCATCTTACAACTTAGCTTCCACGTGACTAATAGGAAGGAAGCATAGCCAGCACAGACACACTGGACAAAGGGAGAATCCATATCCCAAGAGTGACAGAGTGGGACAGTGCAGGATTTCATCATGAAATCCCTAATCAGAATGGCATGTAGTTTAAAGTGAATTGTTTATTTCTGGAATTTTCCAATTATTATTTTTTGGACTGCAGTTGATAATGGATAATTGAAACTGTGAGAAGCAAGTTTCTTATAGTAGCACCCCCCCACCCCCCGAAAAGGGGGTTGCTACTATAATTGATTTGGTTTTAGTTTCAGTGTTGGGTCCTAGATGACAATCCCAGGGGAATAGAAATTCTAATATCTTAATATATCCTATACATTTCTTGATGTTCACACTATTTACTAATGTATGCTACCATCTGACATCTTGCATAGAGGGTACATATTTCTCAAACCTAAATTTCTTGAACATAGTGTTCCCTTATGAGTCCATAAGTCAGCCATTCTGTATGTTCACATACTATTTCTGCTGATATTTTTGTGTGCTTACTGATACCAAATGTATTTTGTGGGGTAATGAACACACACACACACACACACACACACACACACACACAAGTGGCTACCTCCTTAGAGTTTATACTCTAGAGAATGTTCTCTTAAGTGGGTAGATCATTGCAGATAAAAACCTGAGAGGAGTTAGGTCTCACTGGATGCCTTGGGCTGGTCCAGATTATTGTTCTTTTTCTGTTTGTCTCTCTTTCTCATTAATTAATCTGGTCTGTCTTAGCTATGCCTCTTTGGCAACCTATTAGGTCTCTTTCTTTCTGAAACTGTCCTTTTCCTGTTGATGCATTCCACCAGGCTTAATTTTGAACCTTGTACCCTGATTCCAGAACCACTGGGCTCCTCCTAGATGAGCCATATCTCCTTGCAATGTATGTTTATCACCTTTTTGCTCCCACAGTCCATGGCTATGCTTTCATTGTAGTATTTACCACACTTGAGGACAGGGACTAGGTCATGTCTCTTTGTAACTCTCTCCCCCTCACAGACACACACATACCACTACCTCCACCTCTATCACCACCACCACCACCACCCATGCCACAACTGCCAACACTAGCATCTTTGTGCCTTGGACAAAGTAGGAATTCAACAGAAATTGTTTGAGCTGAATTGTTTATCCATTAGCAATTAACCTTTCACAATTGGTTGCAGTATTTTAATAACTCTGCCTATTCAGGCAACATAAGGACTTCTCCATTTTTAAAAAAGTTGGCAACAGGGACAATTTATCATAGATAATTCTGCAGGAAGTAACTGGCTCTCACTGCCTGCCTCCCTGTTAGCTGTGACTATTGTAAGAATAACCAGAAGCCTTCAAATTCCATGTCCTTTCATGATCTGTGAACTCCCAGAAAGATAGATGCATAATGGGGAGGTCTGTTTCAAAAAACTTTGCAGTGTTAGCCAGCCTTTGAAACCTTATTTATTGTGTTTCATAATACGTCAATTTAGGACTCATGTTTGGTCAACTCTTCTCAAAAATGTTAGAACTGCAATCTAAGCTTCCTTTGTTGGTTTGAATTTTCCATAGAAGAATTTCTCCTATAATGAAAATAACCAAAAGGGCTTTCATTCATGAAAATATTTGAGGCATCCAAAAGCCTAGTACATGTAGGAGTACTTTTGTACTGGTCTTTTTGAAGAAATTTTCTTTTAACTCTTTTTAAACTGTATTAAAAATGTTATGACAGATCTCTTAACAATTTCCTCTTCACAAAGACCACAAAATAGATAATAATTTTATAAAAAATATTTTCACTGGGAATGGACTAAAGTGAAGGGTAGATCAAGGTTAGTCTCAGTCAAAGAAAACATTTTGTATGGCATATTTTCTATGGCAATTGCTGATTAACCAAAGAAACAAATAGGGAGCTTTATATGGTATTTATGTGAACTATACTTTCCCTAATTTTCTCCCTTGTTACTTTGAAATTAAGTCAAAGATTTGGTCACTGAGTTAAAGAATTGCAAGAATAATCCCTTGAACAATTAGCCACTCAATTTCTAGTAAGATGATCTTTCAGATCTCAGAAGGAAAAAGAATCAAATTATCATTACAGAGGAAAATGTAAAAGAATATTACATTGGGGGTAGGAAGGGATGGAATGATAGCCATTAATTTGGAGTAAAATTATGTTACTTACTTCTATTCAAAATTAAACAATAGTAAATTATGGGGCTGGGCTGGTGGCTCAATGGTAGAGTGCTTGCCTAGCGTGTGTGAGGCACTGGGTTAGATTCTCAGCCCTGCATATAAATAAATAAAAAATAAAGGTCCATTGACAACTAAAAAAAATTTTAAAAAAAGAAGATAGTAAATTATTTTGCCATAAATCTATTCAGTCTTTTAACAAATACTTACTTTGTATCTCTTCTTTTATGAATAGAAAGATATTTTTAAAACCCAGGTAATAAAATTAAATTTATTTGTTTTGAATATCTTATATTATCAGCATATGATCTATGTTAAAGCATTCCTTGATGTTCTATTTTAAGAATTTCTATGGGATATTTTTAAAGCTAATTGAAACTAAAATTCCAAATTCCATAAAATCTATAAAAAATCCCCTGTTTCTACAGTTTTCTAAGAATCATGAAAGGCAAAGCAGTGAGATTGTACTAATGATGTCAAAACTTTAGTATTGGTGATTGCATTAAGTATATCTGATATGTGCATGTCATAAAAATGCGTATTGTAAAACAAAGTATTTAATATATTGGGAAATTTTAGTTTTAATAATATAATTGCTTATAGTTCTAATAATATATGTTAAGAAGGAGATTCTTTCCTTTCTGTCCCTATAGAATAAATCCAAAACAAATGAATATGAATAATTCAGTAGTTTAGTAATTAAAAATACAAATTAAAATAGCAATGAATTGTTTTTACCTTCAAATTGTCAGCTACTAAATCGATAGTGCCTACTATGGTGAAAGTTCTTGAAAATAGGCAACCTGAACTGACCATCAGTAGAAATAGAAATTAATACAGACTTTTTAGAGGATATTTAATTTAATATATGAAAAGCTTTAAAAATATCATAGTTTCTGACCTAGAATTCCTACTTTGAGGAATGAAAACTACACCAAAAGATAAATATCCAAGGACATTTATCACAGTATTATTTATAATAGCCAAAAATCACAACCATTTCAATACCCAATAATAGGGACTTGTTAAAGAATTTGGGTCATATCCATATTTTGGCATATTTTAAAGTCTTTGAAATTACATTGTAGTAGCCTAACTATGGAACCAGCCTAGGTGCTATCAATGGATGAATGGATAAAATACTGTCATATATATACACAATGGAGTTTTATTCAGCCATAAAGAAAAATGAAATGTCATTTGCAGGAAAATGGATGGAACTAGAGACCATTATGTTAAATGAAATAAGTCAAACTCAGAAGGTTAAGGGTCCTGTGTTCTCTCTCATAGGTGGAAGTTAGGGAAATGGAAAAGAAAGTTGGGGTGGATCTCATGAAAATCAAAGGGGGATCAGGAAAAGAACCAAGGGGTAGAAGGTAGGGAGGGGGGAAGTTCTGGGGAGTGATATTGGCCAAATTATATTGTTATATTGTGGGCATAGATGAATACATAACAAGAAAGCTCATCATTTTGTGAAACTACAATGCACCAGTTAAAAATGTGTGGACATAAGAAGAAAAAGAAGAAGAAGAAGAGGAAGAGGAAGAGGAAGAAGAAGAAGAAGAAGAAGAAGAAGAAGAAGAACAACAACAACAACAACAACAACAACATTGTAGAATAGTGAATGCATGAAAAACATTTAAAATGTTGGGTGAAAAAAATAACCCAAATGATATAGATGTGTTTAATGTATGTGTATTAATTTTCTTGAGCTATCATAACAAAATATCATAGATTGGATGGCTTCAACAATATAAATTATTTCTCACAATTCTGGGGGCTGAGGAGTCCAAGTTCTAGGTGCCCACTGGTTTGCTTCCTGGAAAGGGCTCTCCTCCTGCTCACAGATGGCTGTCCTCTCACTGTTTTCTCACCCCTCATGGATGGAATGGTAGGGAGAGCTGTCTGATGTCTCTTCTTATAAAGACCTAAGACTTCACTTAATGTTAATTACTTCCTAAAAGCCCTAGTTCCAAATACACTCACATTGGGGATACAAACATTCAGACCATAACAACATACATTTTAGAAATATATACAATGTGTATTTTATATACATAGAAAAGAGGCCTGAAGGGTATGCATGATATACATCAAAATATTAACACTGAATATGTTTAGGTTGTAGTATTAGGGGTAGTTTATATTTCTCCTTTCTTTGTGCAATACTGTCATTTTAGAATTTTCTATTAAGAATGTGAGTGACTTAAGAATGTATGTACATCAGAAAAATGCTATAGTTTATGCACATTTGGCTCTTTGTGTCTGTGGGTTCCACATCCATGGATTCAACCCACTGTAGATTGAAAATACTCAGGAAAATATTACATCTGTACTAAATATATACAGATCATTTTTCCTTTGTCATCCACTAAACAACACAGTAGAACAACTGTTTACATTTTTATTCTATTCTATTACTACTGCAAATAATCTAAAGATTATTCAAAGTGTATGCGAGGATGTATGTATGTCATATGCAAATATTTTGCCATTTTATAAAAGGGACTTGAGCATCCACAGATTTTGGTATCATTGGGGGTCCTGGAACCATCCACCCCAGCCTGCAAGGTATGACTGTATTTTAAATCTCATCACAGTTAAACCAATCCTTACAGAGGAGTCTATGTGCTGAGCAGGCGGTCCATTGCCAGGCAGGCCCTGGAATCACTTTGGGCAGTAGTATATGTGCAGCACAGTAGGAAACAGAGAAACTTGCTGAACTTCCAAAGGAACTCATAAGAGATAACACAAAGACAAAGCTTTCATGGGATTTCAAGAAATAGCGACTTTTCCGGGAGAGCCTTATTATAAATGGGGTTTCCAAAGAATATAAAAGGCAAATAGGAATAACTAATGCTGGAGGGGCACTTTTAACTTTTCCAAAGCACTCTCCCATTTATTAATTCATTTGATCTTTATAACAACTATGCAGGCAGGGTGGCTATTAGCATTTCTATTTTAACGATGAAGACATAAAGGCAGAGAGCGATTAAGAGACAAACCGCAATCTCACAATTAACTGAGTAGGACCCAGGTCTGGCTCTCAATCCAGTTCCTACCTTGCCCATACACCCTCACTCACAGAACTTTTTCTACAGCACAGCCTCATGGAAACTCTAGGATATTTTCAGCTCTTATTAAAAGAAAAATGCCCCTTAGACTTCTTGTGAAAAGGATGAAGCTGGGTAGGGCTGTAAGAAATAATATAATTCAAAAGGCAAACTTAGCCAGCTTTCTCCCAGACAGAAGGTTTTGCAGCTGGAAGGTGTTATGTGGTTATTTCTGGGCTTAAGAAGGTGTGACTTCATTTGACTGTATACTGTTGTTCATTTGCCCTGAGACCCAGACAGGCAAAAAATCTTTGAGAAGTATAGCAAATACCACCATGGCAAAGCACTTAGGGACAACGTGTGTTTAATCCTGGGCTGAGTGACTAGTTATGTAATGTAAAATTACATGGTCCTAACCTCTATCTTAATTAAGAAAGAATTTCCTATTTAGGGACATTACTTTATATACTAGATGACTTCACAGTTCTACCCAAATGCATTGTAAGAATTTAATTTAAATAATTTTTGTTTTAAACTCTCAAATATGGCAGTTTGGGAGATAGTTTACAACTCTATTTTTAATGAACTGATTTAACTATAGATATTATAACTGCAAATAAAACACATTTACAAAAAGCTGTTGTCTTTAGAATTGTAAATCTGGCAAGGTTTTTAGCAGTAGAATCTTAGATAAATAAAAAAGTTGCATCTTTTTAAACCGTGGGTGCTAATTGGGCTTTTCTTATCATCGTGAAGAGTAAAAGCAGATGTTGATCAGAAACAATGCCTTATCGTGCACAGTGGTCCTAAGAGATGGCATTTTCTTTGATGCCCTTATTTGTTCTGATTCATTATCAACCCAATTTACCTGCTGGTCACATACTTATTCTGACTTGGAAATACCAACCAATGATAATTCAGGAGATAGTTATTACTAGAAAGGAGGTATCCAACAAGAATGTCACAAACATGTTTTGCCAGTGGACTGTAGCCCCGTCAAGGTGAGATAAACTAATCGGTTCACCTTGACGTGCTAAATTAAGTAGTGTGAAGAAATCAGAAGACAATGGTGAATAAAATGAGCTGAGTGAATAACTTGCTATTTCCTTGCATAAATAAATTTCTAGTGATGATTAAAGCTTAGTGAATAAGTTCAAGGGTGGGGGTGGGAAAGGCAATTATTCCACATAACAGGAGAAAGCATCTGTAATTATTTCATGATAACTATTTGGAGTCAAACAGAAATTGTCCTAAGGATTGTGGTTGTATATTTACCCAGAATTTTTCATCCTAAGTGAAATGTTGGGCTCAAACCCATATCTTTCAAAATGAAAAATAAATATGAACACAATCATTTAAGAAAAGTTCAAATACAAAAACCTGTAGGGTTTGAGGCATGTAATGGAGGCATGCATAAGAATAAGAAAGGGTAGCTGGGCCTGGTGTGTGTATGCCTGTGGTCCTAGAGACTTGTGAGACTGAGGCAGGAGGATCACAGTTTTAAGGCTAGCTTAGCAACGTAATGAGACCTATCTCAAAATAAAAAAATTTTAAAAAAGGAATGGGAATGTAGCTTAGTGACAAAGCACACTTGTGTTCAATCCCCAGTAACTCCCCCATAAAAAGTCTGTTGTCATCTTCTTCTCTCACCTCACTATACTCTTTTGCTCCCTGACGTAGCTCATTCCACTTCAAGTACAACATTTATTGGGCGTAAGTTCCATGCCCTGTGCCGACAGGCACTGCAAATACAGTTGAAGCATTTTCTACACTCAGGGAACTCAACATAGGCATGTGGCTCTGTTAGGTATATTCCTTACTATTGTTAAATTTAGCCCAACTGGAAGGCTTCCACATCAGAGTAGATAAGAAAAAGCAATATCAAAGCAGCTAATATAGGCTACTTTACTGGGTAAATGTTCATGGATGATCGTGCTTTCTAGGAATTTTACAACTAGCCTCATCCTCAAATGCATGTGTACATGTGTATGCATAGTCATTCATGTATATGTAAAGGTGTGTGCAAGCATATGTGTGTGTTATAATATCAAATACGTTTGACCTTTGCCCCTGGTACTTTGCCCCTGGTGCTTGCCTAAACCCCTGCAATTTCCTGGAGAGCAGGAATATTTTTTTATTATTCATAATGATCCCCTTTGATAACTCCTGAGTTTGTTAATGAGGTAACTTAGGGTGGGTTCCTTAGATAGACTCAGGATTGGGTCAGCAGCTAGAAAGACCAATTGATTAGAGGATTCGTGACTGGAACAGGAGCAGGAAATCAAGCTCTATTAAAAATGCTTAGATTATAAGATTTGATGAGCTTCTGGAGGTGCCAGGAGGGTGGTATGCACAGAGAGGATGTGGAAGCCCCTCCATCTCTTCATCTGGTGCTCATCTCTATCCTTAAAAAAAAGGAACTCAAGAAAGCATTTCCCTGAGTTCTGTGAGTAAATTAATTGAGCCCAAGGAAATGGTATAGGTACCCCAATTTGTAAGCTGTTGGTCAGAACTATATGTGGCCCAGAATTTTGGATTAACATTTGAAGTGGGAACATTTTATGGGATTGAGCTGTTGACCTGGGAGATTTGACTATCTTCACATAGACAGCCTCAGAACTGAATTGAACAAGAGTACAACCTGCCAATGCTTCTAGAAAATCTGCCAGAGAATTGCACACGTATACATGTGTGTTCACGTATGTGCACCTCATAGATCAATAGTCAATACAGCATTAATAGGACTTGACAATCCTACTTTTACATTATTATTTATTCTATTTTAAAAGTTGGCGATAAGTGTATATTACATTTGTAATCTAATAGTAGAACGTCCCAAAATTTTTTTCTGACTTTTGTTGTTCCCCTTTGTGTGTTGTTACATCTTGCTTTTCATTATGCCAACATTTTGGTTGCAACTTTTCTTGCCTAAACTTACTTTAACTCGGTTAAGTCTTAAAAAAAAAAACAACTCTAAGAAATGTTTCACCAACATAGTGTAGGGCACATGACTTGGACCTTTCTAACTTTCCTTACAGAGAGACAAGCCCACAGTGTCATATAGTGCAATTTCCCATTAATAGTGGGCAAAGCAGGGTCAAATGACAAACAGTAGCCCTTGGCTGCAGTTTCCCAGAGTGTGAGCTGAGTTTCACACATGAAGTAGAATCGTATTATGCTATTAAACCTATAGAAGAAGCACTGGACCTGCATATACACAAGGAAGGTGGTCTTCCTGGAGAAGGTGCTGTCTAAGATTAGGAGTGAAGGGTGTGTAGGAGCTAGCCAGGCAAAATAGGTAGAGGGGGAGGAAACAGATTTCAAATAGAGAAACCAGCAAGGGAGTTATACATGTGAGGAGCTACATTTGCTTGTTAGGGCTGCCAGAACAAAATGCCAGTCTGGACAGTCTGAACAACAGAAATCTTTCCCCTCACTGCACCAAAGAGTTAATGTCCCAGCTTGAGGGTTCAGCAGTGTACTGGTGTCCTCAGAGGCCTCTCCTCCAGGCTTACAGATGGCTGTCCTCTTGCTGCCTCTACACGTTTTTTTTTTCCCCTGTGCATACATATCCCCAATGTCTCTTTTAGTGTTTAAATTTCCTCTACTTTAAGGATACCAGTCAGACTGAATTAAGACCCACCCAATATCATCATTTAAACATAATAATTTCTTTAAAGACTATCTCCAAATACAGTCACATTCTCAAATACTGGGGGTTCAATATATGCATTTAAGGAGGGAATTAAGCAATTTAGCCCATAATAGAGTTTAAAGCAAAATTTATTTTTATCAGGGCATTGAATAAAGACCAAATATTTGCCTAGATCTTATAACCAAACCACAACATCAAATACATCAGTATTTTGAGACAACTCAAGAGACTGCATTAACTGGTTCAAAAGGAACTACAGGTCTATCTTCTTTCCCTTCCAAATGGCACTGAAAATAATGCTTTGCCCACATGAGTTGAAGATATTGGCTAAAAGCATCTCAGCAACTTGATAGAGGCAGTCCCTGGAATATCATTAAATAACAAAGTCCCTGTTTTTTAAAGCACAATACGTATTCAGGTCTCTGGGGAAGAACTGACAACATTATCATCTATGATTCTTATCCAAGCACCTGAAGTGACATTATCACTGAAAGAACTGTTGACCAAGAGTCACTTTTGTCACTTGATGATACAATGTGTTACTTTTATTAACATGAAAGTACGTGTATGTTTAGGGCATGTACCTGTGTAAATTTGTAATGAAAAAGTTACAAATAAGGTTTGGGCCTTTGAGGCACATCTGATGGTCTCAATAAGAGAATGACCTCTGTCTGAGCTGTCAAGAGACTTGGATTCAAGTACAAGTTCTGAAGCTTACTGTGATCCTGATATTGCTTTGGCCCTAACATTCTGTGATTCTTTACCCCTCGTCCATCAAGTCATGTCTGAAAGGGATCACAGCTAAAGAGTTAAGGCTGCACTTACTCTTTGTCAACATCTCCAATCGTAAAAGATGAGTCGATGTCAGGGGCTGTCCTCATGTGCCCCTAGACCTGAGATCGTGAGAATGACACTATTAATGGTAGGACGCCTGCTTTTCTTTTCTGGGCCTCTGGGCACCAGGCAGTGAAATCATGCAAAGCTTGGAAGGCTCTTGCCTGCATGATTTATGGCTACAGCCATTTTTTTATTCTCTCACTTTCATAAGCACCAAATTCCGTTAGAAAACTTGGGGGGGGGATCTGCCAATCCTGGGCTATTTTGGGGTTTCTTCATCATCTCTTGACCTTTGATTTGACAAGGCAAATAACAAAATGAAAAATGGGCTCTGTAGTCTTGACCATGATTACCAACCAGAACAGGCAGCATCAGGACGGGAAACAAAAAAGCCACACCATTCAGAGCAAAAGCTTCTGAGTTAGTGGCAAAGGAGAAACTTGAGATTTTGGACACAACGTCCCAATAAAGCAAATTATTTTAAGTATGACAAGTTATGTTTCCAATTTGCATCTATCTTTGTGAGATGGAAATGGAAGCTTAAGAAATTGCATGCCATTTTAAGTGGCCGTCTGTATCAGGCACATCTTGAAGGGTAATTTTGACATCCTTAACTTCTATGAGAGTGTGGCTCTAGGGTCTATGCAATCTAGTTGATATTATTAATATCTTTAAGATCATCTGCAAAGTTAACATTTTAAAATTGTACTTACCGATGGTCATGATTTTCCTATATCGTGTTGTAATCTTGTATGAACATCAAGGTATTTCAGTATTGTTGACAGTTTTCCATTCTTGCTATATATAACGTGTCTAAATTTGAAAGTGAAAGCAAAGTAATGAGGAAATTTGCAAAGCACAGAAATGTATTCCACTCATTCCCTTCCTGAATTTTTCCTTGCAGGTAAGGAAGAAGGTGCAATGTGCAAGTTAATCTATTTAAATGAAACCATAGCTTTTTAAGATTTGAGAGAAAATATTTTTCAGACATTTACATGCATAAACAATTGCTCTATGAAAGCTAAACTTAGTCATACAATCTACCTAGATCTTTAGAACATGCGCATACATTAAACCATTTCAAAATTAATAAAACTCTCTAAATTATGCATGGCGCAGAGGGTGAAAAAAGTTGATAACAGGAACTGCTGCCTGCCTGGTGCTATGAATTTGGTAATGCACTGAGAGCAACCCTATGGCTATGCACGAGAGTAGATCATAATAAGGTATAATTGTTGCTTGCTCATTTGTTTGAACTCCAAAACTATATCAAATAACACTTAATTATACACATAGAATGCCATTACAGCAAAGAACTTGCACTTGAATAGTTCAGCATAAGTGAGGACATTTAATATTATTTGGCTCTAAAAGGTGCAAAAAAGATACAAAGTAGCAGCTGCTAATTAATTTGGAGTTCTAGGTTTGCAACCTCAAAAAGAAAATCTAAAGAATATTTCCCAGAGTTTGAATATGTAAAGTTTTAACTGCTCCATCTGGTACATGCCCTCTGATTACCCAGAATGTTGGCTGGCAGTTTGAGGGACTCATTTGATAGCTAGCCAAGTTTAAAGGTCTATTGGAGGTAAAACAATGCCCACCCTTTAACAAGAGCACTATTGTTCCTTAACAATGAAGCTCTCTGGCTTATTTGAATGTCAACAATTCAGAAAAGTTGATGTTTGGAGCCATCAAATAAAATGTTTTTGTGAAACAGTTTATTATTTCAGTGGTAATTATTTGAATCATTCATGGTAAAGGATGTTTGCTAATGAGAGCTTGGCTGCTGTAAATTCCAGAGAGACTGAATGCTCTTTGTGCTGACAAAAAGACCCAAATCACTGGAGAGCGACTGACTGGACAAATCATTCATCTATGCAAATGCCAGCCGAAATGGTCAGATGCATTTATTACCCTCCTCATTATAGTAAACAAGGCAGGAATCGTGACTGGCAGTTATCAACTTGCCCTGAAGTATGATTTGTTCTCCTACCACTATTTAAATGAGAGGAAAAAAGGCATGCCACCAGGGACTTTGTTGGTTTATAAAAGAGTAAATGTCACATAGCCCAGTGCTTAAAGACTTTTGATTGACAAATGTTTTATTTGACATATCAAACAATGATGGTTTTCATATCAAATAGTCCATATTTGTTAGCAAAAATCTTAACCCCTTGAAGTTTGGCCAATGCTTTTAGCTCACTTCTGCCAATGCTTAGAAACTAGAACACAGATGGCAAGTTACATTAAAGGCAATACCAAATATCTCTACACATAATGTGCAAAGACCTAAAAATACTCTGCATTGGGTGACAGAAATGACACAGTGTTTTATCACAACACATATAGTGTAAAATGTTCTTCTGAACTGATAATGCAAATTAAAGTGATGTTGACCTACTTGCACTTACTAAGTATTCTTCTGCTGTTTAGTGCAAGATAAGCTAAACATTAAAGAATTTATACAGCATATGTCACAGTGAAATCTAAATTGTCTGGTGTAACTCTTCATAAATGTCACAACAGTGTCACAACATGCTCTGGGTTTCAGGGCTTACAGTTAAAGCCACAGTACCCTTACATAACCCCTTGTTCTCATGTGCTGAAAACTTTTCCTTCTGATTTCTTACGACTTAAGTTTTCTGTGCTTCGTTTCAGTCTGATTAATATTTACAAGTATACTGGACTGGGAATGTGGCTAAGTGGTGGAGTGCTTGCCTAGTATATGCGAAGCCATGGGTTCAACCCCCAGCTCTGCAGAAAAAGCAGTTACAAGTATACTTCAAAATATAGAAGCATGGCAGGCAGATATGTAAGTGTACAGAATTTGTAATCAAGGTTGAGACTTAACCAGTGTTATAACACAGCTTGCCTTGGAGACTTTCAGGGTAATGTGTCCCTGACATCTTTTTTCTATGTGTTAGGCAGACACTACTTCTGGAGTCTAGTTTTTCTTCTTCTTAGAACTGAGATAGAACTGTTCATTTGAAGAGCCAAAAGTAACTGCAATCACTAGAAGTGATTTTTCATCAAAAACACTGGTTTGTTTTCCTAGCTTAGCATGCAACATGAGTTTTTCATAGAAACTAAGGGTTTTATCAGTCCATTATGTTTCATTCAGTTAAGCTGACATACTTTTAGGTTTGGATGTTATTATCCAACATATAGAGATAAATTTATTCATTTTCATTGATATAGTTGAGCACTTGAATATGCATTTTATCAGAAGGAATAATAACACTCCCTCATGCATATAATTATAAGCATTTGGTGGTTCTTAAGTAAAATCCTATCCTCTTGGATCTAGACTTTCTCTGCAGAAACATTTCCATTTTTGTGATAAGTTACAATCACAAGAGGATGTGAATCTTAGGAGAGAACACTTATTTCCAATGCTCCTATTGACTTCCACTTGGAGAGACATCCATTCAGAAATTCTTGGCCTACATCTTCTCAGCACCCAGTAGCTTCTTTGACAGATGCACTTGGACAAAGACTGAACCCCTTTTTATGTGCATCTGCCTGGAGTATACATCAGCTCGGATCTGTCCCCAGAATGAGAAATGTGGGTCTCCACCTCCTCCTGAGTCTGAGTGAACAAATCTGTCTCCCTGACTCTGGGTGTTGCATTGGGAAAAGCCATTGTTGCTAAATATGAATGCCACAGTTTTCAGTAGTTCCATCAGAAATTTGGTCACTACCCACTTGACTCCTTTGTCTCTCAGTAGGTTCAAAACTTGCATGAGCAGGGAAAGTATATTAGAATTAACATGCAATGGGAATTTTTTCATTAATACGATTTTGAGAACACATTTCTTCCGTGTAAGATGGTACAAATGCATTAAGAAAGTCGGGACTCAGCTGGCTCTGGTAAGTTTAGAAATTTTAGGGTTAAACAAAAAATAATCAGGACCATGAGAAGCATTAATGGAGAATAAACTTTATTGGGCAGTACTTGGACAAGTATATATGACAGAAAAGTCTCTTCCCACAAAGAAAAAGAAAAAAAAAAAAAACCCTTCCAGAAACACCAGCATGAGGCCATCATTCATAATAGGAAAAATGCAACAGAAATCCCAGGAGAGAAGAAGAGGTTTTTGGGGTGGGGCTGGCTTTTGTGTCTAGATGATGTTGCTCAGCAGCAAGGTGGGAGTTTCTGGGTCAGAGAACTCTGAAAGGCAATAATGTTTTGGTATCTTTTAGCTACAGGCTTTGTCTTATCTATGATAAGCAGACGTTGGGTGCATTTTCATGGAGTATGTAAAGTAGGCAAGCTATAAATTAAAACTATGTTTATTTGGATTATATTTAAAGCAATTAGTCTTGTGAAAATTTAAGTTTGGTATGGATAGGCTTTAGGTTAATAGTTCCAGCCTTCTGCAAAGAGTAAATAAGAGGGGCAATTTTAGGTAATTACACAGGAACTGTCTCTGGCTCATTTATATAACACTGGTCCAGTCCACTTTCATTTTTTTCTTTTTTTCTGAATTTTAATGTGTATTTTGACATTTACTTTCTATTTTCAATGTTAAATTTGCATACATATAACATTATATCACATATTGGATTCGTCGATGTGCCCCCATATATACTAAACATATATACTCACACTTTACCCTGTGTCAGATCCTATAGATTTATATGTGTTTTCACTCATATTTTCACAAGTACATTCTTATGAATATTCATATTTCCCCATATTAATCTTAATTCCCTAACCCTAACCCAACTCAGTACAAAATTGGATATTATCCCTTTTAAAAAAATTTATTTATTTATTCTAATTTGTTATACATGACAGCAGAATGCATTTCAATTCATAGTACACATATAGAGCACAATTTTTCATGTCTCTGGTTGTACACAAAGTAGAGTCACACCATTCATGTCTTCATACATGTACTCAGGGTAATGATGTCCATCTCATTCCAAAATCTTTCCTACCTTCTTGCCCCCTCCCTTCATCTCCCTCCCCTTTTCCCTATATAAAGTTCCTCCATTCCTCCCATGTTCCCTCCCATTCCCATTATGGATCAGCATCCTGATATTAGAGAAAACATTTGGCATTTGGTTTTGGGGGATCAGCTTACTTCACTTACATAATGTTCTCCAACTCCATCCATTTACCTGCAAATGCCATGATTTTATTCTCTTTTAATGCTGAGTAATATTCCATTGTATATGTGTGTGTGTGTATATATATATATATATACCACAGTTTCTTTATCCACATGCACATCAGATAGAACACTAATTTCTAGGATATATAAAAAACTCAAAAATCTTAACACCAAGAAACAAATAACCCAATCAATAAATGGGCCAAGGAACTGAACAGACACTTCTCAGAAGATGATATATAATCAATAAACAAATATATGAAAAAATGTCCAATATCTCTAGCAATTAGAGAATACAAATCAAAACTACTCTAAGATTTCATCTCACTTCTGTCAAAATGACAGCTATTAAGAATAAAAACAACAATAAGTGTTGGAGAGGATGTGGGGAGGAAGGCACACTCAAACATTGCTGGTGGCACTGCAAATTGGTGCAACCAATCTGGAGATTCTTTGGAAAACTGGGAATGGAACCACCATTTGATCCAGCTATCCCACTCCTCAGTTTATATCCAAAGGACTTAGAGACAGCATACTGTAGTGATGCAGACACATCAATGTTTATAGCAGCACAATTCACAGTAGCTATAAATATATACCACAGGTATATCCATATACCACATCTAGGTTGTGGAACCAACCTAGATGCCCTTCACTTTCATTTCTTTAATCCAGTAAAACACACACACACAAATTTCTTTTCTTTTACAGGTTAACACACACACAAACACATGCCCACACAAACTAATACATCAGGCTCTGGTCTCTAAAACTCTGAAATTTATCTGGGGCAGGAGTTTTAATTTAAATAAGAGAGCATATCAAAGGCCCAAAGTGAAAGTAGTTTTCTGATCAAAAGAAAACTTGTAGTCTGCATAGGCTGAAAAGTATATTTCCTAATAGACAACTTCCCAAGATCATTGCCCTTCAGAACAGTGACCTCTTTTTTGCCTTTAGCTATCAGCTTCACAGTTTTCCAATGACAATGAGATTCCATATGCAAATTTGTCTACTCAAACTTGGGCTAGCCACAGTCTGATGCTGTCTGTAGTCCAAATCTGCCTTTTGGTGTGTAGATATTGCTGCTTCTGGAAGAAATAACCATCTTGGTCAGAGTGCTTCTGCTAAAGAAATTGTTCCTTTTTCCATGTGATTTCTGTCTATTGATATTGATGCTAAGTATGAAATAGTGTTACTCCTTTGGTTTGCTCCTCACATGTACCCCTCATTTTCAAGCTATGAGCATGTTTTCATGCAGTTAACTCTGCTTATTGAAATTCTGTCCTCTGAAATTTCAGTTTCATCATATTTGAATGAAAGGATTATGGGCAATGGGATTATTTGCTTCTTCAGCCTTATTTCCATTGTCTTTATGCTTTGCCAGGTTTGTTTTACAATTAGAAAAAGACTATAAAGTTGTAAATAGAAAATTCTCAGATTCAAAGGCTGTTAGGATTAGACGTCTGGGTTCTCTCCCTTAACTGCTGGTCTATGCTTCATCTTCATTGAGCTTAGTCTCAGCCTTGCACACCTCTGATGGCTTTCAACTGCCCTTGGGGTTATAGCCTTTGTGGCACACGTCCAAATATGAGAGTATTTGATTCCAGAATTCTTATTAAAGGCCCTGAAATTTATTTCAGTTGGATGAAGTTAGGTCATGAGCCCATTTGAACCAATTATTGGGGTCATGAAATTTGATGCATTGATTGGTTGGACTTCTGTCTACTGTCTAAGATAGGAGGGGGCCTCATCTCACCCCTGACAACGAGAACTGAGAATGAGGGAGCAGTGTGTCACTAATAAAAATTATCCAGGCAGGGAAACAACACCGTCCACACTGTCTTTTGGGGCAGCTTTGTGACAGTGACCAAGTGAAGAATGAACTAAAGCCAGGACATTGATAGTCTTACAACTCTCTTCACACATTCCTGGATCACCTTTTCTGTATTGGCTGCTATGACTTTTGTCATGGAGATTTTAAAAGTGGTTTCCTTTCCCAGAAATTTTATATTGTTTTATGCATAGCACATTGAGTTCCAGTTATAGTTTTTAATTTTTTCTGTTAGTCTTTAAAGGATATGAACACAAACTAGGCAAGATAGCATGTACCTATAGTTCTAGCTACTGAGAAACCTGTTACAGGAAGACCACTTGAGTCATGAATTAGAAATCAGCCTGGGCAACATAATAAAACTCCATCTCAAAGTCAAAACAAAACAAAAAAGAATATGACACATATATAGCAAGTTTAATTTGCAAGTAAACAATGGTAAGAAAATGATAATTAACTATGTTAACTCTTAAGAATCCAACAATAACTCTGTGTGTGTGTGTGTGTGTTTCTAGGAATTGGACCCAGGGGCTTTCTGCCACTGAGTTACATCCCATCCCTTTTTAAAAAAAATTTTTTTTGAGACAGAGCCTTGCTAAGTTGCTCAGGCTGGCCTCCAACTGGCAATCCTCCTGCATCAGTCTCCTGAATTACTGGAATTTACAGGTGTGCACCATAGTGTCAGCTCAACAATGACTTTTCTAACTTGTGTATGTCATCCAATAATTCAAGATAGAAATTTAAAGTTACATTTGGAATATTTAACTAAAAAGTTGACAATAGAAAGAAAAAATATTAATATAACAGTTTTTCTCTTTATTGGGGGGAGGGGGGAACCAGAGGTTGAACTCAGGGGCACTCAACCACTGAGCCACATCTCCAGCCCTATTTTGTATTTTATTTAGAGACAGGGTCTCACTGAGTTGCTTAGAGCTCGCCTTGTTGAGGCTGGCTTTGAACTTAGTATCCTCCTGCCTCAGCCTCCCAAGCCTCTGGGATTAATTATGTCAGTTTTAATGAGGTGAATGCTCAGAAAAAGTGGTCTAAATAATTCTGGAACTGAATTTAAAAATAACAATTCATTAAAGCATGTGAAAAGTTCTATAAACCATAGAGACTGATAAATCAACTATTGATAGATATAGAATGAGAGATTTAATATACAAATGAACAATGGTCAAGGTATATATAAAAGTAGAAATTTGATCCATAATCTGCAGCAACTAACCCAGGAAATCAGTCCACTATTTGAGGTAACCAGCCCAGGAAGCCAAGTCAGGCCCCAGAAAGTCAAATCATTCTCGCTAGCAATTGATCCAGGAAGCCAAACAATCACCTCTGTAACAACTGACCCCAAATAGCCAGGGTTTGATTAATACCTGACAGCTTCCTTAATGTTTGCTCCTGCCCTCAGCTTAGGACCAACCAGAGAAAGCCAAATGTGTGCCCTTACTCAAGCACATAGGATGCCTACTTCTGGTTAGCCCACTCACAACTTCTCTATGCCGAGAGCCTCTAATCAGGACCCATCTGAATCTTCCCTTTTTCTACCCTAAATCTTTCCCACTCTTCCAAAACAAGAGTGATTGGCTCTCTTGCTATATTAAAAGAACCCCTGAATAAATAGCCTTTGCTTGTTTTCATATGGATGGTCTTTATTTATTCCCATAACAGTTACTTGAGATGTCACCCAATTGTCTAATGAATGTGTTCTATATCTTTTTCTATGAATGAAAACCGAATTCTATTTGCTAAAGTAGTATTTTTAGTTTCATGTTATCAGATGTTTGTTTATTTTTCAGTGCTGGGGATCAAACTCAGGGATTCCCTCACACAAACTTGGTAAGTGCTCTACCACCAAGCTACACTCCCAGCCTAGACGTTTAAAAAATATTAATTAGTTCTACCATTAATTAGTTCCTCATATTGGTTTCTCAATTTTACAAATGAAGTAATCTAAAGCAACTAAACTGAGTGACTTATAATGAATGAAGGCAGAGTTAGAATGCCAAATTGATACTGTCCTTTCACAACTGATCTTCAAACAAATATATAATAGGAACTGTGAGAAAAAATATGACTACAACTAAACTTCATTTTTTAAAAAAATTAAAGTCTGAAGAGAGACAAAACTGAAGTCTGTAAAATAAAGTTTGCTTGCTATGGGTATCCTTTGATATTTGAAAAGCAACATAAAGACAAATGAAAGAAATCACCATTTTATTTAGCCAACATAAAAAGTATTTCTTAGTTGCTGTGATTTTTGGACTAGTAAAGGAACATAGGAAAGCAGAATTGTGGTAGTTATACAACCATCAAATACCTTCTTCCCATCTCAGGACTGGCCACATTGAGCTGAAGAACCATGGTCAATTCACTTCACCTCTCTCTATCTCAATTTCCTCATCTTCTACAATGAGGTTCATAACTTCTGTCTGCTACACTATTTTAGGGATTAACTGAGATGTGTGTGAATATGCTCAGTAACTGGCATCTAATGCATTTTGGTTCCTCTTTCCCTCTCTGTCCAGGGTGCTACACTATCAGAATCATAGCTGTACATTCATTGATCACATAGAATCATCATTGATGATTTGACAGTCATTCTCTCCCTAGATTGAACTTTTCTAGGACAAGGATGGAATCTTACTCATCTCTGTATAAACAGTGCCTGAGAGGGCAGAAACACTCCACAAAGTTATTAAATACAGATGAAGTAGATGTGGTCTCAGACTTTGGGATGCATGTACTCTAAGTGAGTAATGTGTGATATAATAAAGAAATGATACAAGACAGAAAATCCTTAAGTGAACAAATATGAGACCTTGAGTGACAAAAATGGGTAGGTGAAATTGGGGAGAACATCATGGAGAAAAGATGTGCCAAGGTAGGCCTCGGCAAAAGAGAGGATCTATATTGCAACTGCCAAGAGAGGGAAATAGACGAATGCCTTGAAGAGATGGTGAAAGGAAGCTTAACTAGCAGAAAATTATTCTGGGAATGAAAAGCAGATGATTGCATAGTCATAGTCCGATTAAAAGGGGCCTCAAGTTTGTGAAAATGTATGTGTGCGTGCCTATAAATACCTGTGCTTGTAATAGCCTATATCCTCTGCTAAACCCAGGACAAACAAAACCCACATTAAAAACAAAACAGGTAAAGAGTAAGGCCAAAGTCCTTACAATGGCTCACAAAGCCTGCTGATCTACACCTTCATGATACTTCCCTGACCTCCTTTCCTCTCCCTATCCACTGGCCCTTCCCCACTCCGTTCACACTGGCCTCCTTACTATTTCTGGAATAGTCTGGAGTCTTTGCCCTTGCTGTTTCATCTGCTTGGTGTGCTCTTTCCCTGGGTATCTTTCTTTCACCCTTCAAGTATATGCTCCTATCTCAGCTTCTCCGTGAGACCGGCTTGATCTTCACATTTAATGTAGCAGTTTTTTCCACCCCCCTTCCCCCTCAACCCCT
>NW_025999842.1:19326942-19331846 GCF_001458135.2 Marmota marmota marmota | reverse complement strand
CCCCCCCACACACTCTGTATTACTCCCTCAACATGCTTTTTTTTCTCAGAGCACTAATCACCTCCTCTGTTATGCGTATTATTTTATATCACCACTCTAGTGTAAGCTTCATGAGTGAAAAGTCTTAGTTTTGTTCACTGATATATCCCAAACAGATGGCATGTAGTAGACCTCCATAAGCAACCATTCAATGAATAAATGAAGAAATAGAAAATTTTCAATTTTACTAACATGAAAACAAGAGTGACTTTCCAAATTTTAAGAGAACACTCTCCTAACTAGTGTTAGGATTATTGATGTTTTAGTTTCCCAGCTTGAGATTCTGATCATTTTGGTCATGCAGCCTTAAACCTAAACAGAATCTGAACTTGTATTTTTCATTCATTTACTTCAACTGAAAGTCACTTGAACTTTATAGGGGTTAAAGGAAAAAAGAGAAAGTAATGGACGGAGAGCCACAGATCTCACACTGGTGTTGGCTGAAGCAGAGGAGAAAAATGCAGAACAGAAAGCCCTCAATCAATGAGCCTGGTTTCAAATGTGTATTAAGAAAATCTGAAGTCTTAATTCCTTTTCTCAGAAATGTGGAAAGGTCAGGAACCTATGTGATAGAATATTGTTTGATCTTTCAGTTGAGGTTTCCAAGTGTTTTTCAGATATTTAAATGTGGATAAAAGGTCAAACATCTTGAACTAAAAGTTACCATCAGGCTTTAAATCTCTATGCATTGAGCAGCTACACAAACTAAATCACCATAAGGAAGGAAGAGTAACTTAGAAACAAAAGCTATGGCACTTAGACATTGACAGCACAAATAGTAATTTGGCAATCAGATTAATTCTGGGCAAGAAAACTCTTTTTCCCAATGGTGATAATGGTTCTAAGCATAATGAGATTTTTGTGCCAAATGGAGATAATTTAGCCATACACTAAAAATTCAAATAGAAGTTTCGTATTAGAATTAATAATATTGTTTATCTACAGACTCCAGTCATTTGACTTTAGCACTTTAGCTAGGTATTAAAAGTCAGACTGTAGGAGTCATCTTAACTCATTTTTCTTGACTTTATGCATTTTAAGTCTATTAATCATTAGAGTTTATGGAATTTGTCTTTTGAAAATTCACTAGTATTCATGATTTTTCTATTTTCATTGTCATATCCCCATAGAATTCTTTTTGTTTTTCTTTTTTTCCTTTGTTACCCAAGGCCCATAACTCACTGCTCCCAGAATAATCTTTCTAAAATTCCTCTTTTAATACTTCATGCAATAAAGATGTATTAACCCCTTGTATGTGTAGCAGGTATTACTATAGCATACTGTGGTAATATATAGTATATAGTCTGCTGCATATATATAGTATACTGTGCATACATATGTATTATATAGTATACTATAGTAATAGCTGTAGTATACTGTAGTAATACCATATTATAATAATACCATGGTATAGTAACACCACATGAGGTATTACTCCTTCCTCTGTATTCCCTGCTAGAAGTCTCAACAATGAATTCTCTGTTCTTCTCTCATCTAGCCCAGAATATGGGTGTCATACTAGATTTTTTTCCCAGCACATGTCAGTTTTACTTTCTGAATATTTTTTATCTAAATTCCTTTCCATTTATATTGATACTGTCTTAGATCAGTGTTTTTCCTTAATGAATCCAGTAACCTCCTAAATTGGAATTTATTATTGTCCCCTTCAGTTCTTGTTGTTTCATGAGCGTGTTTTTAAAATGTAACTCTGAGTTTGCCTTAGCTCATGAAAATTCTCTCAACAGTTTCCCATTACCTCCAGGATAAAATTCAACTTCTTTAACATGGCATGTGTTATGGTTTGTATATGAGGTGTTCCCCCCCACCACCAAAGCTCCTGTGTTAATGCAGGATATTAAGATGTGAAATGATCAGATTGTAAAAGCTGATAGATAGAATATACCAGCTTTTATATAATCAGTTCACCCTAGATTGAATGAGCTACCTGGGTGGTAGCTGTAGGCAGGTGGGGCATGCCTGGAGGAGGTGGGTCTCTGGGGCATGCTCTGGAAGTGTGCATTTTACCTGTGGCCCCTTCCCCCATCTCCTTCTGCTTCCTGACTCTCATGAGCAGAGCAGGGCTCCTCCAGCACAACTTTTCACCATAATGTTCTGCCTCATATGGGCCCAGAATAATGGAGTTGGCCCAGAATGGATTGAATCTCTGAAACCAGGAACCAAAATAAACTTTTTATTTTCTAAGTTGTTCTTGTCAGGTATCATGGTCATACCAATGAAAAACTAACTAATGTAGCATGCATTATTTTTCCTGATCTGGCCTTGTTTTAAGCTGAAATGTTGAGAGTGGTCCTTGAGTGTCATAAGAAATGATATTATTCTCACCTCTACTCTCTGTGCTCTAGACCCAACCATCCTGGTGAGGAGGGAGATGGAGCATTGCTAGTCCAGATCATGTGCTTCATTCTGCAGGGTAACATCTCAACCTTGAAAAACATTTTCTCCAAAGTTATCTAGTTCTAAAGGAACCAGGAGTAGGTTCTTTTCCTAAAATCAAATGGATTCTTTCACTAGGACTCAGACTCACCAATTTAAGATCGAATTCAGGCAGTTTTAGTGCCTCCTGCCAGCCTCCATTGGACGAGGTAGGTGAAGAAGGGTTGTATTTCTAGACCAAAGGATGGTAAAGGGCTTCATTGTCCATCTCCCTAGGCAGAATTTAATGGCATATAGGTAAAAGTTAGGACTTGGACAGATATCCCCCTAGAAATGATGAAAAAACCCAGTCTGAGAACAAGAAGATCAGTATTTCAGTCAGTAGTTGTTTCCTGTCATTTTAGGCTGATGGGACACAGTCTTAGAGAACTCCTTTTTATGATGCTATTGGGGTACAGACCAGGTTCTCACTGAGAGCAACAGTGCTCTCAGGACCCTAGGCTGTGAGCTAGGAAAGGGTTGCTCAAACCTTACACATTCCAAAGAAAGATCTATCTTCATGGCAGGGATACAACCTCTGAGAAGCTGGTATATTCTGCCTAAGGGTAGATTCTGTCTACCATGTTGTACCAGTTTGGCCAGAGAAGTTTACCCTAAAAATTTCTGCTCTGGATAGGCAGGGTCTGAATAGGTGAGCTTAGTTAGTTTTTCTGCATGTCTTTATGACTGCTATAGACTGTATTTCCCCCTAAATTCATGTATACAAACCTAATGTGGTATTATTTGGAGGTGGGGCCTTAAGGAGGTGATCTGTTCATGTGGAGCCCTCATGAATACTGTTAGTGCCCTTTTAAAAGATACCTCAGAGAACTCCTTTGGCCCATCTGCCTTTGAGGTTAAGGGGAAGATGCAATCTATGAACACTTTCAAGACAACAGATTTGTTGGTGTCTTGATCTTGGACTTATCAGACTCCAGAATTATGAGAAATATATTTCTGTTGTTCATAAGCCACTTAGTTGATGTTATTCTGTATAATAATTCAAAAAGACCATAAATACCTGTATTTGTTTATATACATGATGTGGAAGCCAAGGAAGAAAGATTTGGAGAAGGAGAGTTTATAAACCATCTGAAGTTGCAGAATAGGTCAAGGCACAGAGCTCCTGATTGGTCCTCATTCTCAGACTAATTCCATTTGGTGGCCACTGCTAACTCAGTGCTTACGTGGTCCTATTTAACAACTCTATTGATTGAAACAGTCTCTATTTCCCAGTGACTCCAACAAGGCTAAGTCTAATCCTTTCTGGCTCTGATAAGCCAGTCATTACTGGTGGAGGGGCATAGTGCTTTGATGGGCCAATTCTGGAGCCTGGGGTTGGAGTTGTCCCACCTGAACCACATCTACTGAGAATGTTGGAGGATTTTCCATAAAGAAAGTACAAGGGCTGTCACTAGGTAAAGGAGAATGAATGTTGGTCAGGAAAAAACAATAAACTCTGCTATAGTTATAATAAAATTCTCACTATAATTAGTAAAAGACTCCACCAACATGCAGTTCATAAGAGAAACTACAGAAAAGGAAATCTTTGAAAGTTCATAAACATGCTTGAAACTATCTCCCTCCTTTCTATGTGCAAAGGAAAACTAACAATTTATTCCTTTCTGAATTGTGGGTGATGGAGAGCAGACAGTGCCTTTGGAAAAATGAAGAGGATACCTAAGTAAATTCAGACCTAAGTTTCGTTTATAAAACTTTAAACAACAAATATAGGATATATATGAGTGAGTGTTTTGCGTGTGCATGCACACGTGTGTGTGTGTGTGGGGGGCTTACGTATTATCTCTTAAAAATTGGCTACAATATGCATTTTAAATTATATATGGAAATTCAACTTATTGTTTTTCTTAATTCTTTAGTTTTATTTTCATCTCAGAAATATTGGTTTAGCATAGAGTACAACAAAATAATTTGTTTCTATCTTATTATTGCTCCTATTTGGCTATATCCTTGATGCATACCTTCAAACAACAAAATGTAGATGGAATATTTCCTACTGGTTAATCTAGCTTTTCATATCAGCATTACAAAGGCATTCCACCATTTGTGTAATATACACTTTTAGAGTCATAAGGCACTACAGCTCTGCATTGATCACCTAATTGAGCCTGCTCAGCTTACAGATGAACAAACTGAAGGCAAAGCAATTGAGTAACTTGGCCAAGATACATCAATGGCAGAGTCAAGTCTGGAACAGGAAGATCAGGACTAGAATTACGCTTTGGTTACTGTCCCCCAACATTCAGTGCTTTTAGACCCTAATGTAAGATCTATGAACACTTAAAAATACTTATATCCATGCTGCATTTTGACATGTGTAGCCCAATCAAGAATTCTGATCTTTATTTTTCTGTTTAGTCTCTCTCTCTCTCTCTCTCTCTCTCTCCCTCTCTCTCTCTCTCTCTCTCTAT
>NW_025999842.1:19302684-19326918 GCF_001458135.2 Marmota marmota marmota | reverse complement strand
TTTTTTTTTTTTTTTTTGGTACCAAGGATTGAACTTAGGGGCACTGACCACCCGACCACTGAGTCACATCCCCAGCCTTATTTTGTATTTTATTTACAGACAGGATCTCACTGAGTTGCTTAGTGCCTTGCTTTTGCTGAGTCTGGTTTTGAACTCTCCATTCTCCTGCCTCAGCCTCCCAAACCTCTGGGATTACAGGTGTGTGCCACCATGCCCGGCTCTGACTCTTCTTTGATGACTTAATATACCAATCTCTTTTCTGATCATCAGGAGCTAAACAGGCAGAATTATTTTCACTTGAAGCTGGAGGCACATCTCTGATCAGTTTTTTAAGCAGAAGGGGCACAGTTTAGGAGACTTTCCTTAAAAAGTGGTTGTGTACCCTACAGACCCTTAGGTCTTCATGGACTAACATGTGCTTCTCTCCCTTTACCCTAGAGGTTGTGCAACGAAATTAACTTCATGTAATTGTTCAACACTACACTGCATACCCACTGTGGTTCCAGGTGACTAAGGTAATGATTTCTGTCCTGCTCCTGATGGTTGCTTGTCTTGTATTTCACTGGATCAAAGACTGGTTTCCTTTGTCCCACGCTCTTCTGATTCCCTATGGTCTGTTTTGTGATCACCTCTTAACACCAGAACTGTTAATGTCAATTCAAGAGCATGAGCAGCCTTTCTACCAGCATTTGCTTCTTCATCAGTTGTATTTCTCCCTGACAACATGTTGGGCAAAATGCCTCTTGTGGATGCCTCCCTTCCTAGGAAAGGGGTTTTTCCATCTGTGTAGTGTGAGCTCCCTGCCTTCTCTCTTTGTACACTATCTATAACCTCTCTGCTCTGGGGAAGTACTGTGGGAAGCATTTTGCATCTCACTCTGAATTTCTAGAAGGAGGAAAGGAGGGGGTAGAATTGGGTGGAAACAGGAATCTCCACTATACATAATGTATGGAGTTTTGATAACTTGTGTCGACTCAGCATTGTATTATTTAACTATCTCATACCCATTCCAAAAGAAGGTGATGGTTATGCCAAACATGGAATATTTATACATTTTCCTAGTTCATTTTATCAAAATGATTTTATTTTCTTTGTTTATCTGCCTCCTCCGCCCCCCGCCTTCTTCTCCTTCTCCTCCTTTTCACAGAATTGTTAATATGGGTTTTCCTCTTTTGACTTTCCTCTTCAGATCTATTAATAAGTTTTCTACTATTGAACTATTTGGATTTCTGAAATTAATCTGCCAGGTCTTCCTTAACACTTAAAAATATTTAAAGTAACTGAACTTTTCTTTTATTTCAGAGCTTTATGGCACTTTTTTTTTTTTTTGAGAGCGATGGGTCTGAAGTTTATGCTCACTTTGTTAGATGGATGCTGACTTCATATAAGGAATAAAGACAGTTTCTTTCTTTATCTATGTTCGGAACAAGTTTATATAGCATAGAAACAATTTGTTCCTGGAAAGTTTGAAATAATTCATTTGCAGAACCATCTGGATCCTGCACATTGTTGAGGAATACTTCTATGACAACCTTTTTTTTTATTCATGAAAATTGATTTACTTACAGTAGGTTTTTCTACCTCTTCAAGGGCCAGCTTTGGTAATTTATATTTTCTTAGACTACTATTCACTTATTTCATATTTTATTAATATAGAGCGATGAACAGTACTTTCTTGGAGTTCTTTAATATCCTCTCTGTTCCCTTTTCATTTCTAATTTTGTGTATAAGGCACTTCTGGCAGCATTATTTGTTTGTATGAAAATTTGATGCTTGGGCAATCGAGATCATGCTTAGGCAAATTCTTTTTACCTGATAGATAAAATATTCCAAATTACAGCTTTGCTCCTATCCATACTATATTGAAAATAATAATAATCACAGAATTAGGTTCAAAGAAAATGTAAAATATACTTGTTAACTAGAAACAAATATTTATAAATGCATGAACAAAATACTTAGAATAAAATATATACTTCAAACATTCCTAATGAAGCATTTTTCTCTGTGGAATTACACTAGGTAAGCTTTGTCAAAATGAACTTACATAGTTTGATCAAAGTCATTTGTTTGTTCTCTTGAAGGATTCCTTGAAGCAAATAGAGGTGTTCTTTACTGATCTAGCAAAGACATTCTGCCTTGAAAAATTTCACCATGCACAGTTACTAAATGATAAATTCTAGATGGTTTGGTTATTTTTATGCTAATTCCATATGTTGATCATAAGTTCAAGGGGTAGAGGTGAATCTGGAGACAGAGGCAAGAAGAAGAGCTCAGTGTGTCATGTACACTTTTGTACCATCTATAGAATTTTGGACCAGAGACTGTAGATGATGGGAAGTTATTGAAGGGTTTTAATCAACTGTGTAGTAGCAGCATATTGCATATTATATATACAACTGTGGAAGCAACATAAGGCATGGATCAGAAGAGAGAAAGCATGTAAGCAAGGAAACAGTGATCAGTTATGATAGCAGAGAAATGAGCTATGAGATTGCCAGGAGGATCAAATTCAAATAATAATGAAAAGGAAAAATGGTATAAGTTTTAGAGATCAACTGAATGTGAAGAATAAAGTTTAGATTGATTTATAGATCACAAGTGGCCTGAATGTTAGGGTGAACTGTGGCATCATTAATTAAGACAATTTGGAGAAGGAATAGCTGTTAGTAGGAAGATGATAAATAACTTTGCACATATTGAATTTTATATTCAATGTATATTTTATAGAACATTCAAAAAAAGTGTGAAAGTTAGCTGCAAATACTAAAGTTCAGTGGTTAGACACTTTGACATGATTATTTATGAAATGAATTTGCCTAGAGAGAGTTTTGGGAAAGATAGGATAAGCGTCTAGGACCAAGTCTGAGAACACTGAAGTTTAAAAGCAATTATATTTAAATAAAGATGATTTCATCATCCCGTTTTCAAACTGGGTCCTCTCTTCTGATAATTTTTTTTTTAAAGAAATCAGCTTTAAACTTCAGGGTCAATTCAAATTCCTGCCCTCCTATTCTTACACATTTAAAAAATGTCATTGAGTCTTTTTCAACAATTATTTCACCTCTGCCCCTTGGTTTCTGTTCTGAAGTGCAAAACAAAGCTACTCTGAGATTTCATCTCACTCCAGTTAGAATGGCAATCATCAAGAATGCAAAGAACAATAACTGCTGGTAAGGATGTGGGGGGGGGGGGGAACTTACACATTATTGGTGGGACTGAAAATTAGTACAACCACTTTGGAAAGTAGTATGGAGATTTCTCAAAAGACTAGGAATGGACCACCATATGACCTAGCAATACCAATACTTGATCTAAAAAGATCTAAAATCAGCATAAAATTGCACTGTTGTAAATATTGGTAGCAATATATGCATACCAATATTTATAACAGTGCAATTTACAGTAACCAAATTATGGAACCAGCCTAGGTGTCCATCGACAGATGAATGGATCAAGAAAATGTGGTATATAAACACAATGGAGTTTTACCCAGCCAAAAAGAATGAAATTATTTCATTTGTTGGTAAATGGATGGAATTGGAGAATATCATGCTAAGTGGTAAGCTAGCTCAGAAAGTCAAGAGTTGAATGTTTTCTCTCATATAGGGAAGTAAGGGGGGTAGGGTGAGGGAAGGGGAAAGAGAGAGAAAAGAAAAGGAATATCAAGAAAAGTAATGAATCTTTTATTTTTCCAGATGAATTTCATGATTACTTTTTCTATTTCTATGAGAAATGCCATTGGGATTTTAATTGGAATTGCATTAAATCTGTATAGTGCTTTTGGTAATATGGTCATTTTGACAATATTAATTCTGCCTATCCAAGAGCAAGGTAGATCTTTCCATCTTCTAAGCTCTTCTTTGGTCTCTTTCTTTAGCATTCTGTAGTTTTCATTATAGTGGTCTTTCATCTCCTTTGTTAGGTTGATTCCCAAGTATTTTTTTTTTTGAGGCTATTGTAAATGAGGTAGTTTTCCTTGTTTCCCTTTCAGAGGATTTGTCACTGATATGCAGAAATGCCTTTGATTTATGTGTATTGATTTTATATCCTGCTACTTTGCTAAATTCATTTACTAGTTCTAAAAGTTTTCTGATGGACTTTTTTTGGGTTTTCTGGGTATAGAATCATATCGTCAGCAAATAGTGCTAATTTTAGTTCTTCTTTTCCTATCCATATCCCTTTAATTTCTTTTGTCGTTCTAATTGCTCTGGCCAGTGTTTCAAATAAGAGACCCATAATAGCTAAAGCAATCCTTAGCAAGAAGAGTGAAGCAAGTGGCATCACTATATCAGACCTTAAACTATACTACAGAGCAATAGTAACAAAAACAGCATGATATTGGCCCCAAAATAGACTGGTAGACCAATGGTACAGATTAGAGGACACAGAGACTGACCCACATAATTACAATTATCTTATATTAGACAAAGGCACCAAAAACATACATTGGAGAATAGATAGCCTCTTCAACAAATGGTGCTGGGAAAATTGGGAATCCATATGCAACAAAATGAAATTAATCCCCTATTTCTCACCATGCACAAAACTCAACTCAAAGTGGATCAAAAACCTAGGAATTAAACCAGAGACCCTGTATCTAAGAGAAGAAAAGGTAGGCCCAAATCTCCATCATGTCGGATTAGGCCCCTACTTCCTTAATAAGACTCCTATAACACATGAATTAAAATCAAGAATCAATAAATGGGATGGCTTCAAACTAACAAGCTTCTTCTCAGCAAAAGAAATAATCAGTGAGGTGAATAGAGAGCCTACAGCTTGGGAGCAAATTTTTACCACTCGCACATCAGATAGAGCATACTCTTTAGGGTCTAGGGTATATAAAGAACTCAAAAAACTAAACACACACACACACACACACACACACACAAAACAAAAACTAAATAACCCAATCAGTAAATGGGCCAAGGAACTGAACAGACACTTCTCAGAAGAGGATATACACTCAATCAATAAGTATATGAAAAAATGTTCAACATCTCTAGCAATTAGAGAAATGCAGATGAAAACTATTCAAAGATTTCATCTTACTCCAGTCAAAATGGCAGCTATCAAGTATACAAACAACAGTAAGTGCTGGCAAGGATATGGGGTAAAAAGGCACACTCATACATTGCTGGTGGGACTGCAAATTGGTGCAGTCAATATGGAAAGCAGTATGGAGATTCCCTGGAAAACTGAGAATGCAACCACCATTTGCCCCAGCTATCCCTCTCCTTGGTCTATACTCAAAGGACTTAACAACAGCATACAACAGGAACACAGACACATCAATGTTCAGCAGCACAATTCACAATAGCTAAACTGTGGAACCAAACTAGATTCCCCTCAGTAGATGAATTGATAAAGAAAATGTGATATATATATATACAATGTGTATATATATATATACAAAATATATATATACAAAAATGTGTATATATATATATATACAATGGAATATTACTCAGCAATAAAAAGAGAATAAAATCATGGCATTTGCAGGTAAATTGATAGAGTTGGAGAATATAATGCTAAATTAGCCAATCCTCAAAAACCAAATGCTGAATGTTTTCTCTGATATAAGGAGGCTGATTCATAGTGGGTTTGGGAGAGGGAGCATGGAAGGATTAGATGAACTATAGATAGGGCAAAGGGGTGGGAGGGGAAGGGAGGAGGCATGGGGATTGAAAAGATGGTGGAATGAGATGGACATCATTACCTTAAGTACATGTATGAAGACACAATGGTGTTACTCTATTTGTGTACAACCAGAGACATGAAAACTTGTGCTCTATAGGTGCACTATGAATTGAAATGCATTCTGCTGTCATATATAACAAATTAAAATTTTTAAAATACCCTATTTAAAAAAAAAGAAAGAAAGGTAGTAGAGCTGGCACAGTGGCGCATGCCTGTAATCCCAGTGGCTCAGGAGGTAGAGGCAGGAGGATCGTGAGTTCAAAGCCAGCCTCAGCAATTTAGGGAGGTGCTAAGCAACTCAGGGAGACCCTGTCTCTTCATAAAATACAAAATTGGGCTGGGGATATGGCTCAGTGGTCTAGTGCCCCTGAGTTCAATTCTCAGTACCAAAAAAAAGGTGATAGAGGGGCTGGGGTTGTGGCTCAGAGATACAGTACTGGCCTAGCATGCATGAGGAACTGGGTTTGATCCTCAGCAGCACATAAAAATAAAATGAATGTAGTGTGTCCACCTACAACTAAAAAACAATTGTTTTTTTTTTAAAGAAAGGAAAAGTGGTGGAGAATCTTCAAAAATAGAAGGGAGACCAATAGAGGAAGGGGATCAAGAAGGAGAGAGGACAGAGAGGCCATGGGAATTGCTGGGAGATGAAGTCTACCAATTATTATTTATATATGCATGAATATATCACAGTGAGTCATGTGTGTATGTGTGTGTGTGTGTAAAATGCACTAATTAAAACAACAGTAACTATAATAGAATGGGAGATAAGTTTGGAAGAGCAAGTGAATGGGGGAGGGAGAAGGGGAGGGAAAGGCAAGGTACTGGGAAATGAGATTAATCAAATTTTATTATGTGCATAAACAAATATGGCATAATTAACCCACTATTATATATAATTATAATGCATCAATAAAATAAATAATAAAGAAAGAAAGAATAGCAAATGGCAGAATTGGAATTGAATCCATTAAGGATTAGAGCTCTGTAGACTCACACTGCTATTGGCTATTATCTACTCTGAAAGTGCAAGATTCTCACAAAGAAACCTGACCACAGACTATCACTCATTTTTCATGTTTCCCACAATTTTTAACCATTGTCTTCCTCATTTTTAATTCTACAGCAATTATTAAACCCTTATTTAGTCTTTCCAAATCAGGTAGTTTGCTTTTCACAAAACAACTATTAAAATATTTAATTAAATTATGTAATTACAATTAAAGTTCGTAAACAGATTTGGAAGCAAACATCCTGACTCTCGGAAAGCAGAAGACACAGAAGGTTAGAGTGTATCTTACCATCTCAGCACCCAGAATGCCCTGTGACATTGAAAGCAGGGGTTAATAAGCATTTCAGTTAAGAGAAGGTCAGTTAAGAGAGGTGCTCCTGTTTTCTCTGTCCCAGAACTTCCCACTGTGATTCATATTGCCCAGAGCCTTCAAAATGAGGCATTTTCCTAAGTGATTATGTCATTCACTGTTCAAAGACATGCTGCTCTTTCTCTACTGCCAACAGAACAAAGTCCCAAGGCCAGCATAGACCTAAATTCTCAGCATGGCAGTTAAAGCTCTCAATGACTTATTACAAATCACATCTCCAAAGACATTTGTCACTTGTCCTTTCCATGCTCCAGGAATATTAATCTATAATGAATTTGAATTTTGAAAATTCGTAATATACTTTATAAATGATTTCACTAATCATAAACCAAGCTTCTTGTTAAATCCTTTGCTTCCCTCTTTTCCTCTTTCAAGGAAACAGAGCTACAATGAATAAAGGAAAGGGAAAAAAAAGGAAGAAACAGAGTCACAGCAAGAGTGACTCTATGAATTCTTTAGGACCCTGTAGTATATGCTACAAATATGGTCATGGCAATATTTCTGGTTTCACATACTCTTTAGAACCTTGTTATTCTTAATGAGGTATGCGCCTTCTCATCTTGAATCTGGAATTGTAAACACTCCCCAGTAACAACATGACAGAAGGAGCACTATATGACTTCCAAAGCTAGGTTACAGAAAAGTAACAGCCTACATTTGTCTCTCTCCCTTAGGATGCTTACTTGCCCTTTGAATTCTGCCAACATATTGTAATAAAGTCAAACTAGATTTTTGCAAAGAGACCACAAGGTGAAGCCCAAGTAGAGAGGAATTGAGGTATCCATCTAACAAACAGAATCCAGCTGCAAGACATGTGACAGATGAATGCAGTCAAAAGCTTCAAGTCCTCCAGCAAAATACCTAGATAGCCTAGACAGTACAGGGCAGAGGCAAGACAACCTTATTTCGCTCTGTTCCTACAGTCTGTGAGCTTAATAAGTTATTCTACTCCATGAGGTTTTCGAATGAGTCGATATATAGTCATAGTAAGTGGAATAGGTCCTTTGATCAAATGGCAGATTAATACTATGTTGAGACATCCCCATCTGAGAATTTTGAGTTAGAAATCATTGAGAAGGCACTTTGTTTTAGGATTATTTATTCAATGTTTTTATCTGAAACTCCTACTTCTTCTCCCTCTTGGGCTTCAGCTGGAGTATGAAGTGATACCCTGTGTCTAGACTTATTATCTCCATGGCCAAAGTCCCATCCCAGTGGCCTCTTATGCCTTCCCAGTCATCTTTCCTGTACACTGGGCTTTTCAAATGGTGGCCAATGTAGTGTTACCAGATGATTTGGGGGGCAACCTTAGGCCCCTGGTGAACATTTGCAATGTTGTCTTGGGCAAGTTGAAGAAGTAAAATTATTGTGTACTCCTTAGAAAATCACTTTCTATTTAGAATTTCTTCACGTATTAGTCTGTTCTCAGAAACGATATTTTCACAGTGTTAATGAAAAGGAAATAAAGTTATCACAAAGTAGGGCAGGTTGAAAAGGGGTAAGATTTACTTTACTTTCTCCACAATAACTTTCTCAAGGCTAATCCTTAAATATTTCTTGCCCTTTCCCCCAGCCCCTGCTGTTGCTTTTGCTTGAAAAATCCCCAGAATTTTACCTATAATTTTGGCCTAATTCAACATACCAACTCCATCAAGTAGTCAGGCCTAGTGCCAAATCTTGTCCAATCTTATACTTCCTCAGAATTTTACACATAATGTTTTAAAAACATCTTCTTATGGTAAGTTATCCATATACATGAATTATGTCCTTATTTAGATAGTGAGATCCTTTCTGGTGTTTATTTCCTCACAATATTTATCCTGAAGCCTTTCACATGATAGCTCCTCAATATAAGTCTGTTGAGTTAAATTTCTAGATGAAAAGGAAAGGTAAAATATAATGTTTATAAGGTTTATTATATACATATAGTATTTATAAGTTTTATTATATACATTATATATCATAATAAGATTCGTAAGTTTACAATCTTAATTTTAGATGGCTTTACTTAAGTCAAGGCATGTGTGTATATGTGTGTGTGTGTGTGTACTCATACACATTTACATATGATAAAAATTGAGATCTTGTTTCCTACAGTGTTTCCATAAATTATTATTCCCACTATTTGGGCTTAACTTTGTTATAAATTCAGAAACGTCTTTAAGGGACAACCTGGGAGAACCAAGGAATTTTAGAGAGGTCACAATACACACCTAATGTTTAACCCAGATAGCTGGTGGAGGGTTCCACTGATTATTCAATTCTGATTAAGAATTAACAAACCCTTCTAACAGCCAAATGTGAAAATTTGAACATCAAATATGATAGAAAATATAAGAAAAGGAAGAAGAAAATTTTAATAGTTTAACATAGTTTTTTTACATTTAAAAATAAGTTAGCATTTTGCTATTTCAAAATATTTGCTAGATATATTGAATAGCTTCTACTTAGGGAGTGAGATAAACTACATAAAATAATTGTTAATAACAAGTATGCATGAATGAATTATATCTTACTAACAATATGATATACATCTTCCATTCAAAGATATTAATATCAGTCCTTTCATTATGCAAGAATTTTTCCAGCTACAGCATTCCAATTAACATAACCATCTATTTCCATATGAACAGGGGTCTATGCTAATTTTACACTAATTCCTAAAATGAATAATTGAGATATTGGATGCAATGCCTCAAAAAACTGAATCTTGTTTTGGTGCTTAAAGTAACAAGCCCTGAGCCATGAGTTAATCAAGAAAACTATACATAGGTCTTCATTAGCATATCAAGAATCAGCCCACCCATAACAGAATCACTGAACAGGCACATTTAATGGTTCAAAATTCAATCACACTTGACTTAGTCTGAAAATATCAGTGTCTTAATAATTCCTTGTGTTTATATAGACTAGAGCTTGTCCTGTTGAGAGAACACAGTTCTTTTGCATATTTTCTTTGATTAACCACATTTAAGAGCAGCTGCCATTATCTACACTTGACAAAATATCAAAAAGGTGAAGTAACACAGCCAAGGTCACACTACCCGAAAAACATCTACATCAACTCTGAACATTCTGACTGCAGTTAGCACTCTCCTGAATCCAGAAATACACAGGACATTTCCATACTTGGATACATCCAAGTTATTGTAAGGTCCCAATGATGCTGTCACCAACCTCTGCTTCCCTCCCAGTGCTACATGAAATGAATGAGAAAGGATGGAATATGAAGGAGGTGACATCTTCCAGGAGTCTAGGGTCCCCAATTCAGGAAAAGGATATAGATGGAAACCTGAGCTACATCTATGTGTCCAAATATCGTAAGTAGCTTGGTCATAGACATTTTATAGAATGGATTAAGGATTGTTATAACCTGGTAATTCATGACCATGGAATCAGGTACAAAACATCCAGTGGTAATGCAAGCTTTGCTGGAAATATTGGAGGGCAAAGGTTGCCAGCGATATGGTTCTATGAAGCCCTAGGTGATGGTTAATAATGAGACAAGGGATAGAGGGAATTTAAAGTTTAAATGAATTTGGAAGGATCATCCTCAGCTCTTAACATGACCCTAATTTTTCCTCAGTAGGTAGTGGATACTGTTGCTGAAAGCTTGGTCCTTGTCCAAGATGCTAATCTAATAATGAGGACACGGTTTTGAGAAAAAAGAAAAAGAAGGTTTATTGCTTTGCTAGCAAAGGAGAAACACAGGGGACTCCTGTCCCAAAGGCAGGGGGCTTTTAAAGAGGTGACTCAAAGGCTACATTCCAGTGTTCTCTGGAGTTGTAATTCACTTGTTAATTTGGGAGGTAGTCATTACTGAGATCTTTCAATACCCTCCCCAAAGTTTGGATTACTTCATTCCTATGGTGAGTGTGTACTCAAAGACAAATAACTCTGCCTAGGATGGGGAAGAAAGGTAACCCTGTTTCCCCTGAGATTAGGGAGGGGGAGAGATTAGGGAAGAGCAGGAAAAGAGGAAGAGAAAGAAACATGTCCATTTTAAAAATAAGTTGCTGTGGCAGAGCAGTAAGGATTATATTCAAAGCATAAAGTGAACACTGTTACAGTTCCAGATAATAAAAAGGAAAGGAAAGAAAAGAAAAACATGGAGTAGAAGTTAGCATTGGTATTAGATCTGGGTTGGAAAATAAAGGCATATCTGCCAGCATTCCTCTGCTTTATGGCACTTGAAATTGACCCCATTTGTCATCTTGGAGTAGATGCCTTTTAGGACTCTTCTAATTACATCATTACCCTTCACTTCTTAAGTGCTTCTGAAAATTATAGAACAGTAAAATTTCTTTTCCAGATGCTATATTTCAGTTAGTTCCCCTCCCTGAGTGTACAGAAATATGGTTGTTTTTCTAAACAGACAACTTAAAGCAAGTAAAGTAGTGCAACATATCATATCAGCAGCAACAGGTAAGAAAGCAAGATGCCCCCTGCTTAGATATGTAAACAGCAAAGCTTACAGAGAATGTGAAGTGACTGATTGAACATGTTTCCAGAAGATGAAGCTGCATTTCCTGAAGAAAACGCCCATAAATCAGCAATTACTGGTAGTTAGTCAATATCACAGGTTTGATAAAGTGCCAGAACTCACTAAAGGTATGAGAACATTAAGTCTTTGGTCACAAAGTCATAGCAAGTCCTTGCTCAGATTTACTTTGGAACTGTCTGGACTTGGAGTTGTTGTTGCTATGAATAACAAATCTGATGTTTTTCTTATGCCCTCATTTCTAAGGCATTGTGCTACAGTTATATGTGGTAAAGACAAAGGTAGGCCAGATTGGAACAGCAGGAGATGTGATGATACAAAAGTTAAATTGGTCAAGCTTACATATTCATAGATATGCCAAAATTCTATCCCCCAAATTCTAAGACTGACTACTGGATTCCTAAATTGCTTGCAAGATAGGTCAGCTATAGTCCTCTGAGATTAAAGGGATGCCTACTTGTGCATCCCATCACCTCATAGGTTTTTACTTTGCATTTGCCTTTATAGAAAAATGAAAATAGAATATGGATTACCTCTCACCATTCCCAAGAAATCCAAAACTATCTAAAGGAGTCAACAATAACTGTTTAACAAGAGTCCACCCATTGTCTTTCTTGAGTCTCCAGTTGAAGTTCAGGTGTTACTTTGTGAAACTACTGGCTCATAGCAGGTTGTCATAGTTTAGATATAGTATTCTGTAAGTTAAGTGGATTTAAGCTTTCTACTCAGGATGTAGTTCAGAATTTGGTCATATCTGCATCCCTGAGAGTTTGTTATAAATGCAGAACTCAGGCCCCACCCATAATCAAAATCTTAATTTTAACATGATCCTCAGAAGATTCATAAGCCCATGAAAATTTGAGAAGTGTTGGCCTATATGACAACTGGTATTTGTCAGGCATTTCATATTAAAGAATGCTTGCTTAGATTCCTATCCATACTTGAAAGCACAGACATAGAATTGTGTTAGTCAGATATTTTGCTCACTTTGATAAATACCTGAGGAAACCAACTTAGAAGAGATTTATTTTGGCTTGTGGCTTCAGAGGTTTCAGTTCATGGTTGGCAAACTCCATTGCTTTGGGACTGAGATAAGGCAGAAGATCATGGGGAAGGGCATGGCAGAGGAAAGCAGCTCAGCTCATGGCAGCCAGGAAAGAGGGAGGGGCCCGGGGGCCCAGAGGAAGTGGGGAAGAAGGGGTGGCCATAGACAAGATTTAGTCTCCAGGGCATACCCCCAGTAACCTACTTCCTCCAACCCTGCCCCAGTAGTTCATCCAGTTATCAATAGATTAATCCACTGATGAGGTCAGAGCCTCCTGTTCCAGTCACTTCCCAAAAGCTCCACTTCTAAACATCTTTGGGAACCAAGGCTTCAATACATGAGTCTTTGAAAGACACTTCATATTCAAAGCATGACAAAAATAGACTACAAATAATTTGTTTTTGAGGTCCTACTAGTAAGAATTTATTCACTAGTAAGAAGTAAATGAACATAAATTCTTACTAGTAATAAACTACTAATATTATGATTACCAAAAATGAACCCCACCACTCATCAAAGTGTGACCTTCAAAGAAAGTAGTTGAAAAATCTATTATTCTGTATTTTAAGTACTTGTGTTGGTTGTTTTGTTATGCCAGATTCCTGGGACCCCAATAGACCTCCAGGAGCCGAATCCGATGCAAGCACTCTCAAGAGTCTTTATTGCAAGCTCAAGCCTGGACTCACAACCGTTCCCAACGCAGCGGTCCCAGGGAGTGAGTCCTGGTCCTTTGTTCAGTGAGATTTTATAGGTTTTGGGGGGGACTATGCGTCACAACATCACACAGCAAATCATTCCATACCGCGGGAAAATCAAACAACAACTCTTAACATTGGAAAATCAAACAACAACTCTTAACATTGATTAGCACATTCACTGGCGGGAACAAGTTGGGTAGGGGTGATTGGCTAGTACAAGAGGGGGGTTCGTTTGAACTGATTGGTTTAGGCCACGAGGGGTGTACGTGCTAAACTACATGGTTTCCCAACATGTTATCAACCACCATAAACTACTTGGGGGTCATCTGGCATTCCAGGTATTTTCCCTGTCTCATGCTGATTGGAGGTTGCTAGGGGGGTTGCCATGGGTCCTCACCTAGCCTAACTGAGTCAGGGACACCTGGCAGACCTCTCCTGTTATTTACAGACAAACAACTCAACAGGGTGGGTATGTACTTAGGAGTGCTCTGTGGGTTTTTCCAAGGACAAGGGTCACACCCCCTTCCTTAGGACAGGCCTTGAGGTAGAAGCTGCTGTTATTTATTTATTTTTAAAAATTGAGTCACATTAGTTTCTCAGTCTAAAGAGGTATTTGCATTAAGGGTAATTCTAGATGCTCTAAAGGCTATGGAAATATATTTGTAATTAAGGAAATAGGACATGCATAAATGAAATTAGCTTCAGATTTTTTTTATCTTATAAAATGGCTCAACACTATATGAATGGCAATCTACTTAGTAAATAGTAAATAAAGTGCTTGGTTCTATAATGGATCGATCCCAACAGACCATTGTTAAATCTCATCTGGCTCACCTTCAAGTTGTCTGTGCTGTCCTGGCAGTAGCAGGCATCCCCAGAGGCAGGAGACCAGGAGGCAGGTGGAAGTGGGAATGCTGCCCAGAAGCTCTTCCTGGCTTCTCAACTTCTTAGTGGCATGTTCCGTTAGTCATTTGATTTAGAAGAAAAACCTCCTACTCTAAAGCTATCAAATCTCTCAATATCAAAATCCAAAATGATAAGAAAAAAACAAGAGAACAGTGTGTAAAATATGGAGGTTTATCCTTGGTAACATTTTGGTAAGCCCATTGAAAAGGTTAAGTCAATTTCTCCTCAAACTTCTGAAAACCTCCTACCAATTTTTAACTGGGAAAAAGGAAAGCTTATTTTAAAACTCATTTTTATTTCTTTTTCAATGACTTTGAAATAAAGAATTTTTTTTTTCAAACATGGCACTGAAGAATCTATCCAAGAAACCCCAAATAGTTTCAGTATCACAAGGATGATATTTAAAGATGTTCTTTTAGGGTCTTATCAGATTATAAAAAAATTGTCCTTTCACAAACTTCAAAAGAGTTATAGGGCTGCTGGATGAAGAAAATCCATCATTGAAGGATACTGGGTTTAGCAGAAACTTTATAATAAAGTTTCACCAATTATTGTAAAGATTTCATTTTAAATTACACTTAATAAATTACTATTAAATCATTCATATTTACCATGCAAGTTATATTACTTATATTAAGGGTATAGAAAAATATTTATGGCTCAATGACAAAAACAGGAGAAACTTCTTCATGTTTGAAAGTAGATGGTAACCCAGAGAATAATTTTATTCAGTATTTTTTTTTAAAATACACAAGCTGTGTTATCACAGGGAAGGGCCATGGTTGTGCAAAGGTACAGATAAATGAACACTGAAAGTTTATCTATACAATCCAGTCTCCTCAAATCTTCTACTGTGAACAAAATAGTTGCAGGAAGTTGAAATCTTGAAGTATATGTCACATTCAGATTTAAACTCTCAGATAACCCCTTATCACTTTTGATTTACCTGTATGAACAGAAAATTTTCATATTCCTGTGGTGTCACAGTTTCAGAGTTCTCAGTGCTTGGTTGGCCAACTCTATAGCTCTAGGTCTGAGATGAGGCAGAACATTATGGCAGAAGGGCATAGTAGAAGAAAGCAGCTCAGAACATAGCAACAGGAAGCAGAGAGAACTCTGCTCCCCAGGCACAAAATATAAACCTCACAGGCACACCCCCTGTGAATTAGTTCTTCCTACCCAGTTAACATCAGTGGATTAAACTACTGATTAAGTTAAAGCCCTCATAACCTAATCATTTAGCCTCTGACCATTCTTACATTGTCTTACACATGAACTTATTGGGGAGACAACCCTTACCGACCCATAACTTATGGATGCCATGTCATTCTGTAAATAGACCCAGAGACTTGCCTAATATTAATGTAGACACACAGGGACTCTTTTAAAAGTATATTCACTTAAAGAAAGGAAAAAGGAGGAAGGAGGAGGAGTGTAACCTCTATTGGTCTTACCCGAATTCCTAGCTATCAGCTTTATTTTCCTGGCTGTAGGTTCTGCTCACCCTGATACCATAGGAGTGAAGTTATCTCAGAAGATGATCTAGTTTGTCCTCTACCTCCATGTGATATTTCTCCCATATTATCTCCAACCACTGACAAACTTCATTAATGCTCAATTTTTAAGGATATAATGCAAGCCACAGAAAAAGAAAGTACAAGTTAAAATGGTACAAAAAAATCTGAACAGATTATGTTTTTATTTTTTAAATATACATCAAGATATTCTTTGTAGGTCTGTGTAAATGCAGTTCTAAGTTTTGTCAAATTATTATAGGCCATCCCATTGATTTAATCAGTATTCACTTTTTTAAATTATTAGAAAATTTTCATTGAAAGCTAAAAGTTAGGAGGAGTACATACTAAAGTCTTGGCTTTACAAGCAACTTGCTATAAATCTTTGGGTAGGTCATCCATTCCTTTTAGACTTTTCTCTTCTTTGGTGACAATTAAAAGGGTTAGAGTAGAATGAACTTGAATGTTCTATGCTGACATTTTGTCCTCAGTTATGGATTTTCAACTAATATTTTTCAATTAATATTATAATAAATATTAATAAAAACAGTATGCAAAATTCATTTGCATATTATTGTATCACTCACAAAGTGATTTTACATATATGACCTGTTTTAAATCTCTCCAGTGTCTGTGAATTAGGCACATTTCATAGGGGTGCAAATAAGTTCAGAGAAAGTTGTTAGTTATCCAAGATCACAGGGTTACTAATAAGGCAGGACTGGATAGACAGGTCTTCCTGCTTCCAAGTTCAACTTTTCCATCAACTGTATTCAATTACTTCAAGGTTATGGAAATAGAAGAGCATGCTTAATTGTTTTTTTTTTTTTTTTACATTTAGAATAAAAAAAATGTAACGTAGAAAAGAACATTGAACACTCTGTTTTTGAGTAAAGTGTATGACGCATGAATTATATATCATGAAGTTTTGTTTTTTTTTGGCATGCTTAGTTTTTAATGAATTGTAAAGTAATCTGTTATCATAAAACAAAACTCTGATTTAAAGTTGGGAGAACTAGGTTTCGTTGAAAGCTCTAACACAGATTTGGGGAATTTGTTAACATTTTCAGCCTCGGTTTCCTCATTTGTTAAAAAAAAAAGAAGTTTGGGCTTCATGAGTTTTGAACTTTCTTCTTGCTTAAAATTCTGGTTTTTCTATTCATTGGCTTTGACCATTTTTAGATTAATGTTGTGAAATATTAATATTAAAATGCAAACTTTTAGGGTCTATAAGAGTTTTTAAATAAACTAGATATCTAGTTTTTAGATAAACTAGATGATTATTTCCACTTGCTATTATTCATGCTTTTTGGCTACTGGCATATTAAAAACTTGGAACTGATATCATTGATCTTACTGACCGAACTCCACTTTCTAACAAACTAGTTAGTTTAAAAAATCATGGGGTGGTTCATGATTTTGGGCTGAATTGTGTATAAAATGTATTTTCTGAAAGGTCTTTTCTAGAGAAAACTTACTTGGGAACTAATGCTAGAGAACCAAAGGGTTACTGTAAAGACATTTTCAGCTCTCTTTGCATATATATATATACACACACACATATATATATATATGAATGATATGGAGTTTTATTGTCATGCATACTCACAATTCAGAAAGTTTATGGTTGATAAACATCTCATTTTAAATAAAGAAAAATCACTTGAAAATAATGAAAATACAATGGTCAGTGTTTCAAGAGTTTGGGACAAAGAGGAGTTTTGAAACTGCTGCTTCTTTGGCTGCCTCCCCACTTGAGTAGAACATTGTAACTTTTGAAGCCAACATAGAATGGATCATAACTAGCTTGCTGAGCTGGTGACTTTATGCACAATTAAGCCTTGTTGAGACTTTCTTTATTTGTAATAGTGCTGTTACAGCGTGGGATGCTATTCAGCTCCAAACAACATTCCATTTAATAACGAAGCAATAGTTCAGCCACTAAATCAGGACCATCACTAACTGATAAACATCATCCTCCTTTTTTTTTTTCTTTTTGACCTTGCTTGGCTCTTCTGCCTAGCAAAGTAAGTATGGCCACGGCTTGAGATGAGAAAGTTGGAGGAAGGGTCAACTGAACAATAATGATCAAAATTACATCTAGTTACAGAAATGGCACTTCCTCTTAGGCTTTTCTTTTCTTTAAATTTGAAGTTATCTACTTTCCGAGCAGTAATTTAAATGCCATTGAAAACAAGACTATACAAGGCCCTTGGTTTGATCCCTAGTACAAAAAACAAGCAAACAAAACAAAACAACAATAAAAACTGGACAAACAAAACAAAACAAAACAAAACACAGCATTAACTACCACATCTCTTAGACACTGAGGAGATCAAAACCCAGAAGGCCATGTAAAATATATACACCAAAAAGATATGAACGAGAATATTAATAGTATTTTTTTTTGCAATAATCAAAAGTAAAAACAGTTAAATGTCCATCAAGAATAGAATAAATAAATGAACTCTAGTATATTTATTTACTAAAAACTCAAGCTAGAAAAAAAGAAAGAAACTTCATAGAAACCACACATAAAAGTCCACAAAAATAAAGGTAAACAAATCATTGATTAGAAAGGCAGAACCAAACCAAAACTAAAAACTCAGATATAACTAGCTTCTGAACACTAGTAAATTATCAAGTTTTTGATGTGATTGGTGAGTACACAAATGCATTCACTTTTCGTCAAACTCTACATATTTTGTGCCATTTTCTGAATAAATTTTACACATTAATAAAAAAATTATTTAGAAATTATGTTAGAAATGAGAAACTGCCACGGTTAAACAGGACTTGAGTGCCTTAATAGCCATCAATTCAATTAAGACTCATCAGCAAGTATGAAAGGGTCAGTATTAATATTATTAACTTATTAATACATTACCTTTTTATTTTAATTCAGTTTTTGTTTTAGAGCAGATTTAGGTTTACAGAAAAGTTGCAGTGACAGAGTGTTCCCATATACTGCTCATCCACTTTCTCCTATTGTTAAGGAGGTAGAATGCCCTTCTCAAAACACCATATCGGAGTGCATGTTATCGACTTACTACTGATTGTCTTAACCTTTGTCTGATCAAGGTTATGTTTATCAGGCTCCTGAAATAAAACTATTTTTCTCTCCTTTCCAATATTGAATTTTTAGAAAGAAAGTCATTCAGTGCTGGTCACACTCAAGGATGAGGGTTATGGATTAAACTTCAATTCCTTTTTAAAAATTTCATTTTCGTAAACAATTTACACTACATATCATATATTGGGTCAGCTCATTTACATAATTCATAAGTAAATATCCTTACTATTTTGCCTTTTTACAAGCAATTAGACAGCAAATAATGTGTGATTCAACATATTGTTACAAACTTTCCATTTTAACGGAAACTTTGTAACAAGATAAATATATCCAAGCTAAAGAAAGGGTCATACTGTAACTAATGAAAATAAATGAAAATGACTAAAAGAGAAGGTGAGAGCATCTTCTTTATCAGGGGTAATGGTTATGGGCTAATCTATGTTAAGATGGAAATGGGCCTGCATTAAGGATTTGAATCTGGGGCTGAAGAGGTTTGGTGAATTATGCCTTTAGAACACTTATGATGCATAGTCTACTTTTCCTCTGTGGACGGGTCTCACGCATAGCTATGCATCACCTTAGCCACCAACTCTGGGTTGAAGAAGCCCTAGCAGAACTTCTACACGGGCTGTTATTTGGAAGGCATTATTCCACCAGAGGATTTGTAGCCAGCGTACCTGGACCATTTCTACGGCACTAGTACGCTAGGAAGCCAGCAAGAAGCTCCTCCCCGCGGCGTAGAAGAGGGGGTTGCGGAAGTCTGCGAGCCCCTCCGGCCCGAGCTGCGCTCGCCCGGCCCCCAAGCCCCGCCCCACTTCGTCTCTGGGCCCCGCCCAGAGCCCCGCTCCTCCTCCAGCCCTGCCCCTCCCCGGCCTCCCTGTCTTCCTTCCGGGTCGCGCTGGGCCGGGCTTGCAGCGGTAGTGCCGCAGCGCGAGAGTCTGGGAGCGGCCTCGCGCCCAGGCCTTCCCGCGCCTCCTGGTCCAGGGTGAAGCCCTCGGCGCGTGCCACTCCCGGACCCTGCAGGGTACGGCCCTTCCTTTACTTCTCCCTCATGCGGGTCTCCGTCTTCCTTCGTCGCTGGGGCGGGGCCGGGCGGCGAGCTGTTTGGAGGGAGCGTGGGCGTGAGGCTGAGGCCCCCACCACTCGCGCCTCCGCCTCCTGCTGTGCGGCGTTTGTGGGGCTTGCTGGGACCTTTGAACTCTGCTTAGGTGCCAAGGGCGCAGCTTCCCTGCACCAGTGTCCCTGCAGGGCTTGAGTCGTAGCACTACGCAGAGTTGTTGACACCGGGGAGTCTGCGGGCTGCCCACACCTGCCGCTCCTTCCTGACCTGGTCTTCAGCCTGAGCCACTTGCCTGCTGAAGAAAACTTGTTGCTGGTGTACCTGCTGCCATTATTTCCCTGTGACATCTGTTGGTTTCTGCCCATGCCTTTCTTCTGGACTGCCACAAGATGACTGGTTGCAACCTCGTTTCCGAGTTTGGGGGTGCACCTAGAATCTGATGATGACCATCCACTTGTCCTTGTGCACATGTTTGCAGTGTGGGTCGTTTTGTATTTCCTTGGCCCAAAAGCTCATTGCCACAAAGACTCCCCCCCCCACCCCCAAGTTACTTGGAAAGAAGTTAAGATGATATAAACTTGTGGCCAGGTAGTTGCATTGATAGTTGATACTGTGTCTGGCTTTGTGCCCTGGAGGTCTCACTACTTCACCAGGTGTGGGTTTTTTGCTTGTGTCTGTCTCAAGATACAAGCTGACTTTTCTGCTTTCTGCATTCAGTCCTAGGTTTCTTAAGTTCAGAATATGGGTACCTTTTTCTCGTCAAACTCACCTCATGCTGTTGGTTGAATACAGGGGCCTTTTTCCAGTTACCTCAAGGCACCTTTATCAGATATTAAGTTCTTGAGGGAAAGTAAAGTTTTCTCTCTAGTGGCAGTGTGCATCACCCCATAGTAGGCACTGAATTGGATTGAATTGGATTCATTTAATACTTTCAATACCAACTTTTACTTGTCACCTGCTGTCGCAAATTTTGGGTTTTCTGAACCCTGCATTTTCATATCCTTCCTTTTGTTACTGACTTGAAAATCAGAGAGTTCAGCTGAGTATAAGGTGGTTAATTTCTTTTGCTTATGCCATGATACAGTTAAAAAAAAAAAAACAACAATGTTAACAGATTATCTTTCACTTCTGTGTGTGTGTGGTCATCTAACAAAAACTGCCCTTTCTTTTTCTGTGTTAGTATCATTGTCTTACTCTCATAATTTTGGTGTAGTGTACAATTGCCATTTAACTTCATGAATTTAACTTTGGTGTCCTCTTAGGCCTCTTATCATCTAAATTTATATGAATATCCTCTTCTTTTTTCTTCTAGTACTCTTGTTGATTTTATTTATATATAAGGTAGGAAGCAAGACTACACCTTTTTTGTTGCTGTTAACCAGTGATGACAACATCATTTGTTGAATTCTCTTTTTCCCTTCTGATAAGTACTCTGTATATATCGCTAACTCCTGTGTATTCTTGGGACTCTTTCTGAACTGTTCAGCAGTGATTCTGACTTTCTGTGATGATGCCACACTACTCTTGTTACTCTAACTTTGCAATATGTTCTAATTTCTAGCAATTTGAACAATGTATATTGTACACATTCCTAAATATTTTGGGAATGAACTCATTTAGTTGGGACAAGTTAAGTCCCCTTCTTTACATCTTATGCCCCCTAAGTTTCTTGCCTATGTTGGAATTTAATATTTTTGGTTTGCCTTTACCACAATCAGTTGAATTAGTAATGCTTGTTAAACAAATCCCTTCTGTTGCTCACTCAGTATTCACTATGTAGAGTTGCTCCCTAGAGTTGTACATAAGAGAAGCAGCCTGATTAAAAATGTGCAAATCTTTTGACTTTGCTTTTTTGTCTTTAGTACCTGTGATATGTCTCTTTGTCAGTTACAAAACAGGACATTCTATACCTGTTTTCAGTATCACTTCTATAAGTGATCCCTCAGCCTTGTGTCCATTTTTATATTACCATCTCAACTGGATATCCCAAAATAATACATTTTCAAGTGTTGCTTATTAATAAATACTTAAAAATTCTATTAGGTCATAAATAAATATGTATGTTCTCTTTAAAAATTAAGCAGTACATATAATAGCCAAAGGAAAATGTGATAGTGTTCTGTGCCCACCTGTCCAATAACCATGTTCCACAAAAGTCATCACTGTTTAATAATTTATTCTTACATTCCAGATTTTAAAATGAGTATAATCGACATTTGTTTCATAGTTGGCAGTCTATTCTGTGTAATTTTTCTGCAAGTTTTAGTTAGTCATAGTTGAGGAACATCTTTTTGTGTCAGTTCATGTAACATATTGTCCTTTTTTTGTGATACTGTAGGTTAAACTCAGGAATGCTCTACATCTGAGCTACATTCATAGGTCTTTAAAAAAAATTTTTTTTTTTCCAGACAGGATCTTGCTAAGTTGCCCAGGTTGGCCTCAAGCTTGTGATTCTCCTGCCTTACCTTCCTGAGTAGTTGGGATTATAGGCATGTGCCACCATGCTTGGTTCAACGATATCTTGTTCTCTAAAAAAGTCTTTTTGGCATTTAATTGTAGGAATAATCCAAAATTTATTGAACCAATCCTCTGTTGATATTTAGACTAGTATAAATTTATATTGTGTTTATAATATAAACAAAATTACAGGATCATTTTGTATGTGCAGTAGTTTCCCCTTCAGTTTTCTTTTCTTTTTTTTTTTTTTAATATTTTTATTTTTTAGTTCTCGGCGGACACAACATCTTTGTTTGTATGTGGTATGGAGGATTGAACCCGGGCTGCATGCATGCCAGGCGAGCGCGCTACCGCTTGAGCCACATCCCCAGCCCCAGTTTTATTTTCTAATGGTTTCAGTTACCTACAGTCCAGCCTTAGTCAGAAATTATTAAATGGAAAATTCTAGAACTAAACAATTCATAAGTTTTAAATTGTACACTATTCTAAGTAGCATGATGAACTCTTATGCTTACTCCATGAATCATATCTTTGTCCAGCACATCCTTGCTGTATCCACCATCCACTTGTTAGTCACTTGGTAGCATCATGATTATTAGATCAACTGCATAGTTTTGCCATTCTTGTGTTCAAGTAACCCTTTTATGTATGTATGTATGTATGTATGTATGTATGTATGTATGTGTGTTACTAATGGCTCCAAAACTCAGTAGTAGTGATGCTGGGAATTCAGATATGCCAAGAGAAGGTATCAAGTGCTTCCTTTAAGTGAAAAGGTCAAAATTTGTCATAGATATGTGTACATGAGAAGAACAAGTATATACATGTGTTCCCTGCTATTTGCGGTTTCAGGCATCCACTGAGATCTTGAAACTTATTCCTTTAGGTGAGGGAACTACAGTATATGTTTGCACATTCATTTTCTTTAGTGCAAATACTTAAATTGCTGGGTCAAAGACTATATATTTTTTTAAAATCTCAGAGATTCTGCCATAGTGCTCTTCAAAAAGGTTGTTAAGAGTAGACATGTACAGTTTATAAAAATGCTCCTTTTGCCATCATATATCATTGCTAAGAATGGCCAAGAGTCTACAATTGTATCCAGCTTGCAAGCTAAGAGTTTGCTGGCAGAAGACATGAGTCTTCTGGGTCAGAGACAAAGAACACAGCAGTAATGGCAGCCAGAGCATATCATCTTGTGCTGAGTCCTGGTGCCCCAGTTTCTACAGGATGATGTGACAAAGGCCAGATAACACTAGCACATGCCGCAGGTTTCCTCCTGAGTTTAGAGAATCTGAATTTTTCATAGTGGAGTACAAGTAAACATGCCTGATTTTTGCCTTAGAGGGAAACATCATTTTTCTGTATAGTAAACTTACCCACTGCTCAAGAGGAAGACCTCTTTTTATATCCCAAGGCTGTTTGCTATATAAATGGTATAGAAAAGATAATCTGAAATTAAGAAGATCAGTGCCTCTGTTAAGACGTGTAGAAATTGATATTTCTGTAAAGTATTATCTCATATAACAGTTACTATCAAGATGAAGTGGTCATTTGCATTTCTTTGATTAATGATGGGGTTGAATATCTATCTGTATGTTTACTGGCCATTTGTATTTTTTGTTCTTGCATGATCATATCCTTCTTTTATTTTTTGTTGAATTTCTCTTTTATTGATTTATAATAGCTCTTACATATTGTGACTATTATTTACTTGGTAAATCATTTATTAGTATTTTTTCATATTTTTTAAATAATGTGGTTATTGGGAATTGTTGCTACATATAAATCTTTAGATTGTTTGTTTTTGTTAGAACTCAACAAACTGTACTCTTGAAATATATTTTTTTTGGAATGCAGTTATGTTCTGAAGTAAGTTTTTTTTTTTTTTTTTT
>NW_025999842.1:19244447-19296546 GCF_001458135.2 Marmota marmota marmota | reverse complement strand
CTCCGATAAGCTCAGGTTCTAAGAAGCACCCAGGCGCTGAACCCTAGCAATCTGTCTGCAAGCCGCAGGTGAATTGCAGCCTGAAATTACCTGATCTATGGCTGAATGAGCTGCGGTCAGTCTAAAACAGGGAAGGTGACGTCAGTTTACCATCATGGTGGCTGCTGGCCTCCTCTGTGGTCTGACCGGTGTGGAGAACCGAGATGGACCGCTTCCTTTCCCCCGTCTCGAACCCAGAATTCAGCCCTGAGTACGGTGCTTGCACAGCTGGCAGAAACTGCAGCGCTGTAACCCTGCGTCTCTATCCCAGCGCGCGCTGCAGACTCTAGCCGCGGGGCGGTTTGCTGAATAAGCCGTGTTACCCTCCGTGCGACAAACCTCTCGCGTTTGAGTCCCCGTAGCAGATCCTCATGCGATGGAAATCCTTCCTCCAGGTTCCGGAGCACCCCACTATTGCTGGAAATTCCTAACAAGATATCCTTTAGCCGTCCTGACTTGTCATACTCCCACACAGTGAAGCAGCACACGGGGGTAATGCACTCCCCTCGCCGCCATCTTCCCGTCTCCCTGAAGTAAGTTTTAATAGTATTACACCATTTTAGGTAATTACTCTTTTAGCTATAATGGCTATCCATGACAGACTTAAAATATTGTCTTTTGAGTTTTTGTTAGTCAGGATAACTGTAAATCCTCTATATTTTTGTTAGGTAAAATGTTCTCTTGTTTTAGTATGTAAAAAATGTACAAAAATATTTAGATAGTATTTGGCTAAAGCAAATTCATATAATTAGTATGCTTTTAACAGAGATATCATTTTTTCCTCTTCAACCAGATATGATTCATTTAAAATGCTTTAGAAAAACATATAGTATGTATTTATGAAAGATTTAAGGTTCTTTTGAATTCACCAGTCTCCTCATTCCTATAGTTTATTCTTATCTATTATGAAAAAATTAAGAAAGGGTAAGATGTAGTTAATATACCATAATAGTATGTGTATCTAAGACACCTTGTAACTAGAAACATATCCTTCCTTGTCACAGTGTGAGATAGTATTTAGGAGGGAAGTGTGTTTCCAGATCCATTATGTCAGAAAATCACCATTCCACTAATCCTATAATCTGCTTTTTTTTTAAATCATTGATTTCTCTAATTCTTTTTTCTGTTTTTCTTGCTACTAAAGATTGATGATGAATATTTCAGAAGTTTTAAATATGCTTGTTAAAGAAGCTCTAGGACAGAGGAGAGAGAACAGTTTCTGCAGTACTCACTGTTGCCAATTTCTAGTTAAATGGAGTCTAAATCCTGACTTTGTTTTCTGATAAATCATTTCTAGTCTGACTTTGTACACATCTCTTGCTTAATCTCTGCCATTTTCATCAACACAGAAAAAATTTCTGAAGAAGTTAACCATGTTCCAGATTTTTTGTGTCACCTCCTTACGTTTTTGAGGGTTACATTGATCCCTGAAGTGAAAGACGTATTGTTTCCTTCTGCCCTTAGGCTTTTTATCCTAGTTGGTTCCTCTGCCTTCTCCCTCTACCTTCAGATGCCTGGAATTTCAAGAAGCTTTGAAGCTGATTAGGAATGTTTAGTCTCCATGTTGATCTACTTAGTTCATTTAGAAACTCCACCTGTTTATTCTGTATTGGGGCCTTGTGTCAGTTAACATTCCAGCACTATAACTTTGGACCTGTAAACGTGAGGATGGATTTATTTTGGCTCACAGTTTCAGAGGTTTCAAGACATGGTCACTTGGCACTATTGTGGCACAGTCCATCGTGCCAGGAAAGTGTGGCTGAGGAGGCCTGGTCACATCATGGCATCCAGGGAGCAAAAAGAGAAAGGGGCAGTATCTGCTTCAAGGCCCTCCCAATAACCTAACCATCTCCCAGTAGGCCACACCTCTTAAAGGTTCTACCACTTCCCAGGAGCACCAGAGGCTGCAACGAAGACTTTAACACCTGGGCTGTTGGGGGACACTTATCCAAATCATAGCAAGCCTTGTTGATTAAAACACTAATCATAATAAAAATGTTTTAACTGAAGATGAATTTACTTAGAGGAAAAGAGAGGTACATAAAATCTTAAGATGCTCTCCCTAGTAGTTTCTGTACTGGGCTGATAATTTCTCAATATGTTAGTTTTAAGCATATGGTGCATTTGGAATGTAAGTAATTATGTTGAAGGCAAAGTGATACTTTTGCTAACATTCAGCATGTGCTCCCCCACAGCATGTCTAATACTAGATCAATATTAAACCTGTCTTTTTACCCTTGCTGTTATATTCTCGTCTCTGTCAGTCTGTCTTTTCTCTTAGCTCTTAGGTTATCTCTTTTTTTAAGAACTTCTTTTTTATCCATAGTTTTTCCAGTTCTCTATAATCAACCTATGGTCTTAACATAGATTTGGAATTTTTAACAAATCATCATATTTGAGAAAATAGCTTTCTTTTCCCTCTCCAATCATCTCTTTCATGAATCTTTCTTTAATTTCAATCAGAGTTTCTTTGTGGCCAGAGTCAAGTCTCTTTTATGTATTCAGGGGCTGCTTTTATACTAACGGAAGTTATACTTTTTAATATTTTCTTTGAACAGTAAAATTTCAATATGTATACTATTCCTTCTTGGATGGCTTCAAAGACATTCACACATTTGATTCTTAACCATTGTGTTTCAGTTTTTATTATCCATTTTCATCCTCTTTTTCTCTGTACCAAGATAGGGAACTTTTTTTTTTCACATGTATCTTACTTATAGAGTCACTGGTTTCATTTCTGTGTTTATTTTAAATGTGTTTATTTTAATTCTTTCATGCCACCTCTCTGCCAATTTTTGTAGAACAAGAAATGGTTATTGAGCCTAAATTGGCATGCTTTAGGCCTTAAGGATATAGTTATAATTAAGGTACATTCTTCAAACTTGAGGAATTCATAGTCTGTTGGGGTAGAAAAATATATCAGCAGATAAGAAATAGCAGATAATATGTGACATGTAAGTGCAAATGAAAGATGAGTGGTGGGTAAATTCTGAACTTGACCTTGAAGGATGGGTGATAAGGTGTCAAAGCGGAGGAGGAGGGAGGGTATTCCATCTAAACTCATTGAAGACTCAACACTGCTGAGCCATCAAAGCCCAAGTGCTGTTGAGGGCATTGTGGAGGTTCTGGGGGTCTATAGCAAAGGTTGTGGGCATGTGAAGTGAAGAGGAAAGAGGGAAGATAGGTACAAAGGTAGGTGGACCTTTCTTATATATCATATTATTAAAAAGTCAACTTTCTTTAAATGGTATATCTGTGTATTTGAGAAAAATGAGGAGAAAAGACCCATGAAGGAATCTTAGAAGAAGTTACCAGAGAGGCAGAAAGGGGTATGAGTATGTTATTTTCTATAGAAGCCTAAAGGGGGCAAGCCAGGAAAGAGGGCTGACATGATGGTTGGATCAAATTAAAATATAGTTTGGTGAGTGCTACTTCAAATTCACATATAATTTCACTCTTTTGATTGACATATTCCTTTATTCACCTGCTTTTGATTTCTAGATTTATCCAAAAATATCCTTTCTGTAGAATAGGATCTCTTGACCAGTTTCAGTAGGATTGAAAAATGATAAGCATTAGGTTTGGACTTTTTTTTTCTTGATTTATTACCACACTATACATTCTGTTGCATTTTAGTACTGTGCTACAAAGCTGTCTAAATCCTCCTTTTGGGGGGTGAGGGGGGTACCAGGGATTGAACTCTGGAGCACTCAACCACTGAGTTACATCCCCAGCCAATTTTGTACTTTATTAGAGACAGAGTCTCACTGAGTTGCTTAGCACCTTGGCTTTGCTGAAGCTGGCTTTGAACTCGAAATCCTCTTGTCTCAGCCTCCCAAACTGCTGGGATTACAGACGTGCACTACCGTGCCTAGCTAAATCCTCCTTTTTTCTATCACTTCACTGACTTGTCTCTATGGATTATTTTACAAGTAAATTTTGTGTTTTGATCCCTTTATTATGTTATATTGCCTATGCTATATTGTTTGCCACTTTCATCTTTTTTCCATATCTTTTCACTTCAAGTTGAGAATCTTCCTTTGAGTTTTAAACTTGTTTTCCAGGTTCTTTCATCACAGAATCAACCTAGTCTTTGTGTTGTTCTAGCTCTAGATCAGTTTATTGTCTCTTTTTTGTTTATTTCATGAAAAGTCCTCTTCTTTCCTCCTTTTCCCTCTGTCAAAGCACAAACCGTCTTCTCTGCAGTTCCTGCCATCCTGCTTCTCTCCGCCTCATCGACTCCCCATCTCACTTCAAATCTCAGTAGTAAACATATGTTCTCCCTTGTCTGTACCTCTTAATTTCTCTTTTCCACTGTTATTGCTTTCTCTGTAATTGTATTATTTAACTTTGTTAAGCATCTTATAAAATGAAAGATGTGTTTGAAAATAAAGTTGTATTATAATAACATTATGTCATATAAAGCAAGTTGTTTCCCAAGGAATAAGAAAGTCTCAAGATACAAATTAAAATGGCTGTTGTTTTGTATTCCTTGATTATGCTAGTATAAAAGTTCGGTGTGTTTGGAGAATTTCTCAGCTTATATTCATTGTTAGTAAGTGATTGATTGGATAAAGGCTTCTTGAAACTTGGAAAATAATATTTTTTGTGTCATAAGAGTCTCTAAAATTGAAGTAGCTTTTTGAATGGACTAGAAAAGAGAATGACTCCCAAAACGTAGATTTTATAATCATTCTTTTGGAAAATTTAGTTTTCCAGGTTAATATTTATTTATTTGCACCATAAGGGAAAAATCATTTTGTCTTTGTATCTCATTCTCATAAAAAATAGAATTATTATATCTTTTGCACTTGGTTCATTGCCCACTGGTATATTCATCAATTATCACAAATTGTCTCCATTTCTTGGCAGAAAGTCCATATAGTACATGGACAATTTGGACTTCTGCTTTGGTCATTGTTACTCATGTGAATCCTGAGACAATGATTCTATTCCCCTTTTCAGCTTCATTTCCCAGAGAAAAGTAGAGAAAGCTACCTTTCTTTCTCCATATGTCTTTCCCTACCCCTAAAACACTTTTATGTGTCATCTTAGCATAATGAAAAGAAGTTTAGAATTGGTGAAGGGTGTTAGAGAGTTTGCATAATTTCTCTTTTTTGTTTCTTTGCCTTGTTTACTTTCAAAAAACAGGATTTAACTTCTATAACATTATCTAAGTAGCATTGATAAAAAAGAATAAAAGAATACCTTTTTAGTGTACTGTACATTACTTTTTCTTTCAAAAATTTCTTTTATTACTTTTAGCTTATTTCACAAAAAAATAACTAAGGATCATTATTAAGCGTTGTAAAAAAAACAAATCGTCCATTTTATATTTCTGTACTGAGGAAGCTTGACTGTTTAGTATATATTTATAGTTTATAATTCACTTTTTAATATATTGCTTCCATGAAAATTTTATTGAACTTTAATAGGTTTAAAATAGTACTGCCAAGGCTAAAATTTAGCTCAATGATAGGGTGCTTGCTTAGCATGCACAAGATCCTAGGTTTGATCCCCAGCACTGCAAAACATTTTTTAAAATAAAAAAATAAAAATAAATAGTAATGTTTTCCATGTGACAGTCTTGCTGATTTTGATATTCTATAATCTTTAATAGTAAAATCTCACCAAGAAATAGTCATAAAACTTATGACTTGGTAGGGTAACCAAAATTTGACAAATTTGTCTCAATCTTTTTGTTAAGAATGATTGTGAAAGTTCACATGAAGGGTGATATCTTACTTTGCAGATAATTCTTAGATTTTATAAACTGTTTCACTGATAAACACAGGTTTTTAAAGGAAATTGGAAGGAGTTTAGTTGTGAAGTTAGAAGAGATGTCCAAAGGTCATATAGTCAATTCCTTGAGGATGTCTAGGTTGACCAAAACATCATTGTGTGGCACACGACTATATTTTAATAAATGCTTTGCTATTCTTTTTCAGAAAAAGTTTTGTTCTAGTTGTTCTAATGTATTTCTTGTTCTTGGAATCTTTATTGAGTCTGGCCCTCATTACGGTTAATTTTCATAGGGTCCTAAAATAATTTACTGTGATGCATTTTTGGTAAGGTATTGGCTTGTTCTGTGCAGAAACATCCTTGCCTAGAGATTTCACGTTTGTGCCTATCAGGTCCTAAAGTTCTACTAGTTTGAGACCATTTTTTCTTTTTCTGGATAGGGGGTGGGTTGGGATTTTTAAATCACGAAGGTAGTGTGAATTTAGGCCCACACTATGCTTGCACCTGCCTAATAGTGTTCTGATTTCCCATGATGACTTCTCCATTTCTTCAGTCAATGCCATGCATACTTGAGCTTCCCTCAGTAAATGTATCTTCAAGTCTTGGTTTTAGGGTGATCCTTTCTGAGTTTTAGCTTCATGAGGTCCTTCCATGCTTCACTATGTCTGCATGGGTGTTAGAAAGTTCCCTTACAACCATGATGACCAGTAGCTGATTCTATGAGTAATATTATCTTCATCCCTTTGATGTTCCTCTTCATTTCTCACAATTTTGTATTCTTTTTGTTTGATTTTCTGCACTTATTTGAAGCCAAGCCCTTTATTTACTGTTTCATTGATTATATTTCGTCAAGCATCTCAGTGTTTAGACCTTATTGGAATTGAGAGACAGAGGGATACCATTGCATAATTTTAAGTTATTTTAGGCTCATAATGTTTTTTGTTTGCTCATCACTTTGCTATCAACAGTGTCAAACATTTTGTGTCTCCTGTGTACTGAATACATTAAGATATGAAAATCTTCAACTTTCTTCCTTCAAGAGGCTTACTCCTAATATAGACCTTAGTAGAGCTAGGTCTGATACAAATGAAGTGCCAGAGAGTAAAACTGCTAATGTAGAATAAAATGATTGGAAAAGAAACAATAGTACAGTTAAAACTTAGAGTAAAACATGAACGGTGATTAGAACTTGACTGGGTTTTCTAGGTTAGATAAAAAGAGATCTGTCTACCTTGAGGAGAGCCTTGAAACACCAAAAAGAAATTAGATTGTATCTTGTATGTCAGAAAAAGCCATTGATTTTTGAGTGGGAGGGACATTTAATGAAATTAATGTTTTTCATTCTTAGTTCTAAAGTTTTGGAAGGTTAACACATTGCTTTATTAAAGAAATTGGTATATTCATCTTCCTTTACTTAGGAGAAATTAAATTCAAGACTTACAGGTACCAGAATAAGTGTTTGATTTTCTGTTTATATTGACAAGAGATTGCCTACTCAGTGAGGAACATGGGCCAGGTGTATGTTATAAATTATAAGTAGAACTGGCTGGAAACTAGAGTATTCACTGGGGAACTGCTAGCCTTTCAAGGTCTTCTGAATTGTTAAAGGTTATAAACTAAACATTGTTTTTTTGTTTGTTTGTTTGGGTTTTTTTTGTATTGGGGATTCAATCCAGGAATGCTTTACCTTAACTACATCACCAGTATTTTTCACTTTTTATTTTGAGACAGGCCTTACTAAGTTACTGAGAATCTTTCCATTTTGCTAAGGCTACCCTTGAACTTCCAATCCTCTTTCCCCAGTTTCCTGAGTTGCTGGGATTACAGGCATGTGCCACCACACTGGGCTAAACTAGACCAAGTTTTTAAAAACACTGTTTGGCCCCAGTAAAATATTTCTGCTCACATAGTTTGAAGCAAAACTATGAGTTTGCAATCTCTGTGTAGATAGGGTTTATTATTATACTTTCATTATAGTCTGTTTTAAAATGTAAAAAAACAAACAAATAAACAAACAAAAAACCCAAAGAAAAGAAAAAGACTCTAATTCAAAATTGTCCACAGTGTTTAGGAAAATGTACTCTGTTTCATTTGAAAGACTTGTGTCTTAATAAGTAGCTACTTGTTTATAGTAATACTCTTTTTGGGATATTTGACTTCCTGATTTGGAAATAAAAATGTTTTCCAAAACTCTTATCTTACAGGTAAAATAATGTCACATTTTAGCATTTGTACCTGAAGGCAGAAAGCAGATTTCAGGCCACATGGATGAATGCCAGCTTCTACATTTCCCGTGTGTATCCTGTGACCATTCTATCTGGGGTGAGTGATTTCTAAGAGTAGCTGGCAACAAACCAGATGCTAGACAGCCAAGGACTGCCCTAACAAATAATGCTAAGAGTTATAAATTAAACACTGTCTGGTGATCTGTGATGTGTAAGGCAGTTAATTTAGTTGGTCTGAATTAACTGTCAGCTCCAAAAACTATATTCCCATAATGTGAAATCTGTACTAAGCATGTTTGGAAGAGAATAATAATTAGCAACAGGGAATCCTTTGTAAAAATGTGAAATTATGGCAGAGCCTAAGATTGAATTTATAGCTGTATTTTAGTGGTGTGCCACATATTACAAATAATTTTTAAAGCTCTAGGACTTGGTATTTCTTGAACAGTTGTTATTATTTTATATAAAATTGGGCTTTTAGATTATACATCTTCCATTGCCTTATAACATCAGTTTTGCTTTCCATTTAGCATAATATAAGATAAATTTATAATATTTAAGTTTCTAAGAAATACCGGAGATTCACAGTTTTTGTTTAAAACTTATTTTTCAAAGTTTCATTCTGGGAAACTTCATTAGGGTAAAGCCTGCTAACTTCTCCATGCATTTTTCCACTTATTTAAATTATTTTACTTCACCAAGCCATTCATTTTTTAGAACATCCTTCAAAGAGTTCTTGCGTCTTACTGAGGACACCTGACCTTTTGAAGCTTCATAATTCACATCTAGATGTCACCGGTCTTTCCCATGTTAACAGTTCTGACTATGTTTTATTATATGTGCCTTCGGCGCCGAGCCAGGACAGCTACAAGAGGAGAAATGATGAACAGCCATAGAACTATAGAATCAAACAGCCGGACTTCCCCTCTCAATGCAGAGGTGGTCCAATATGCCAAAGAAGTAGTGGATTTCAGTTCCCATTATGGAAGCGAGAATAGTATGTCCTATACCATGTGGAATTTGGCAGGTGTACCAAATGTATTCCCAAGTTCTGGTGACTTTACTCAGACTGCTGTGTTTCGAACTTATGGAACGTGGTGGGATCAGTGTCCTAGTGCTTCCTTGCCATTCAAGAGGACACCGCATAATTTTCAGAGCCAAGACTATGTGGAACTTACATTTGAACAACAGGTATATCCTACAGCTGTTCATGTTCTGGAAACCTATCATCCTGGAGCAGTCATCAGAATTTTGGCTTGTTCTGCAAATCCATATTCTCCAAGTCCCCCAGCTGAAGTAAGGTAAATCTCAGTTTCAGTGACCTAAGTTATATGGTTCAAGGATGTCTTTTCCACTGAAAGTATTATCTTAAGCAATTTGAACAAATCTAATTTTGAAAATTGTCCTGAATTTCCTGTGGGGAAGAGTGATCATGCTTGTGAAGATTTAATGCATGTTTTCTGTCTAAGTACCTCACATAATAATATTCATAGATTGTGACATTTGCATGACACAGAATTTATAAATGAAAAGCACAATTTGAACTAATAGTGATGTGGTATGGACCAATCTGAGAAGTTATTAGAAAATATTACTTCTAAAATATTTCCAAACTTGCATTATGTTACTGCTTTTAATTACCGTGAACAACTCAAAATAGACCTAAGGAGTGATGCTTTAAAGGATATCTTTAGGAGATTAGCTTTGATTTAGGTAGATGCATTTGTAACATGCATCTTGATTTAAAAGTAAGTGTTGCTTTAAGAAATTCTTGAATTTTCTTTACAATCCTATTTACATCATTAATTTGCATAGCAGCTCCTCTCATTTTTATGGTTCATCCTTCTTATTTTTAAAAATATAATTATTTGACTAGATGAAATAATCACATAGGTTAATAACCTAGAAAGTACATAATGTGGCCTTCCACATATCCTGTTCTCCATGTGCTCAGGACTCACCCCTTCCTAAAGAAACCACTTTTATCACCTCTCTTTGTATCTTTTCAGAGTTTCTTTGTGCAGATATAAGCAAAAACAAATATATTTTTATTTTCTTTATTCACAAAAATAAGCATACTATTTATATTTTTTTGTACCTTATTTGTTTCACTAAGTAGTATATATTGATTAGAGAGACCTTCCTCATTCTTTCCTGTAACAGGAAGTAGTGCATAATATATAGGTACTCCAGTTTATTAACTTGTCAATAATTAATGGGCACTTAGTTGTTTCCAATATTTTATAATTGTAAAAATTAACTCAGGGAATAACAAAACCATAAGTCACTTTAGCTGTGTGCATGTATATCTATCTGTGGGATGAGTTTCCTGAAAGAGTTGCTTGGCCAAAGAGATACACATTTGTAATTTTGAAATACAGTAACAGATTTCCCTCCAAAGGGTTTGTACTTGTTTATATTCTCATTGGCAGTGTGTGAATGTGCATGCGTTGTCGCATTGTCAAACTTCACCCACAGAGTGTGTTGATAAATCTCATTATTCTTGAAACTTAATAGATTAGAAATTGTATTTCATGTCAATTGTAAAAATCCTTATATTATCTCTGAGGTTAAATATCTTTTTATATGTTTAAGAGCCATTTATATTTGCTTTCTTTCAAACTATCGGATCATGTAATTTGTTCATTTTTCTATTACTTGTGATCTTACCAGTTTTTAGATCTTTATATAATTGTTAATTCACTCACTCATTAATTTAGTGTCTACCATGTGCTAAGCATTGTTTCAGATATTGAGGATAAATCAGTGAACAGAGTACAAAATAAACACAAATTCCTGCCCCTAGGAGAATATTCTAGCCTGAGAATAGTTCATGGGCACCTATTAAATGTAGAACCCTAGCTGTTACCAAATAGGAGGAGTGGGGCAAGGGTCAGCTTCTACCCTGTGACATGCTGCTCCCTTGGTATCTCTCCTCAATTCTAAGGGAATACCTTCACAGCCTCCTAAAAAACAAGTACAGAGTCTCAACTCAGGTTGGAGACTGCTGGTATAATCTTTACTTGTTCTTTTCAGGTATACTTTGATAATTCATTGTGTACAGTATAATTTATAAGTTATTAAAAAAGAAACACAGACTGGGCACAGTGTAAGTGCCTATAATTCTAGCAGTTTTAGAGACTGAGGCAACAGGATTCCAAATTCAAGGCCAGCCTTGGCAACTTAGCAAGTCCCTGTCATAAAAAGTCTCTGGGTTCAATCCCCACTACCCACCCCACTACACATGCATATACATTCACAAAGAAGAAAGAAAGAAAAGACAGAAATTGACATCTTCCAATGTACATTTTTTTTTCCTAAAAGGAAATTAAGTAGAAATTTGGACCAGTTATTTTCTTATGTGAGAATTGTTTTATTAGGACTTTGTCATTCTTATAGAGTTATCCACATTTCTTTCTAAAAAGCTGAACAAATTTGGGGATAAGATCTATGAAACATGTAGTGTGTTTTCTTCAATTCAAAACAATGCCTGCCGAGTTGAATATAAGTCACAGTTTTGGGTTCTTGAAAGTTATAGTTCACATTTGTGATGAAAGTTAGAACTTTATTTACAGATGTGTTTCTGATTTTCTTTATTGATATTTAGCTCCATTCCTCAGAAAATACCATTAAATTTTGAGAGAAAAGGAATCTGACCAATATATATTATTGCAGTATAAGAATATGCATTTTTAAATTTTACTAATTATGAAATCAATAAATGTTTCATTATAAAAAATGTTAGAAAATACAAAAAAAGAATATATACATGGAAAAATATCTATAATTCTTTTGCCCAGATTTAGTGACATTTTGGTGAATTTCTTTAGACCGTGACAAACATTCATTGAATGCCCTCTCTGCCAGTTCAGTGCTGAGAACAAAACAGAGCCAGACAAAGGTGGCTCTTGTTATCTGGGCTCAGAGGCCTGCTTGCAAGAGGACCATGGGATCATAGGGAACGTGTTGGCAGAGGGGAGAACCTAACCTATGTGCTTCAGAAAAGGCTTCTCTGAGGAAGTGAATTCACTGAGAATGAGGATCAAGAGAGGTTCCACTGTGGCTTAGAAAGGTGGAGAGAGAGAGAGAGCACATTGAAGGTGAAATCATGGTATTTGAAGAAGCGAGAAAAGTCCAACAAAAGTGTAAAGAATAAGCTATGGGGGTCTGTAAGCATGAGACAGATATTAAGATCTATACTAGTGGTTTCCCAGAAGCTAATCTTAAGGTTTCTGTTTCTGCGCAGATGTTTATTATAGAAGTGCTGTAGGGGAAACCAGTAAGGAAAGGAGAAAGCATAGTACAGAAGGGGAAGTCAGGAAGGATGCAATTTTAGATGAATTTTCGGTCTCCTGCACCAGTCCATCTGCATCAGTCAATCTTTGGCATGGGCTGGAGCGATGAACAAATGCTGAATAAGCAGACATTTAAAAGACATATGAAATACTAACATCATTTATCATCACAATCCTTTTCATAAAAGAAACCTTAGTATATACCAAGAAATCAGTACAATCAGATCTTGAAAAAAGAACAGTTAGCGATTTTACAAGAATATTTGTGCTTGCATGCATGTATGCTTGTTTGTATATATCAGTATACTTTCCCTTTTCACATTTTTTTAAATATTTTTTAGTTGTAGTTGAACACAATACCTTTGTTTTATTTATTTATTTTTATGGGGTGCTGAGGATCGAACCAGCACATCTCACATGCCTAGGCGAGAGAGAGAGCTACTGCAGAGCCACAATCCCAGCCCTCTCCCTTTTAACATTTATTCATAAAAAACTCCATCATGCAATACTGCATAGAAACTATTGGACTGTGTTTCCTATCACATTAATTGAGCACACAATTTTATCCCTAAGGAGTTAGCAAACACGTATGTTTGGAATAACTCAGAAATTTGTTTGTAGAAAATGGATTTCTTACAGTTCCAAACATTCAGAATCTAAAAGCAGTCTTTTAATGATTTCATTTCTTTGTTCAGCCAATGAAATAGAAAAGTTATAGGTAGTTCTACCAGATCTTAGTCTTTTCTACTTCTTGCTTAGTGCCATTATTAAGAGAAAAAGAAAAGAGGCAGTACTGAATGTCCTGATAAGGTCTTAATAGATGCTGGTGCAGGAGTCACAAATATGCTAGCCTAGGGTTACAATTTGGAAGAGACACAGGGAAAAGGGGAGGGAGAAAATGACAAGTTGAAGTCATATTAAAGAAACTGATTGGAATTACATAATTTGGGGATGAAATTTATTTTGGTGTGAGTTTTTTAAGCACTAAAAGAACTTTAACTGGATAATGAACTTTAAAAAGCAGGGAGAGCTGGTGTGGTGGCACATACCTATAATCCCAGCAACTTAGGATGCTGAGACAGGATAATGGCAAATTTGGGGACAGCGTAGGCTATTTAGTGTTACCCTGTCTCAAAGAAAGAAAGAAAGGGCTCAGTGGTAGAGCACTTTGCCTAGCACACATGAGGCCCTAGTACCATGAAAGAGAGGAGAAGGAGGAGGAGGAGGAGAAAGGGAAAAGAAAGGATGTCATAGAATTGGTAGCCAAAGAGAGTTGCTTAAGCAACAGTTTCGCAAATTTATCATAGATTAGTGCCCTTGACTTTGTGGGCCCAAGAAACACGATTTTTTCATTTAAGTTAGAATTAACCAGGTCCTTCACACAGAATGGCATTTTGTTAGTTTCCAAATAGAGATGGACTGAGATGTTGTCTCTAAATACAAATAGAGGCTCTTTATATTTGATGTATTTTATTACTGATTTTCAGGAGAGAATCTGCAAAAATAATGAATATGGAATGATTTTAAAGGTTCTAGAAAATGTATAAGTTTCTACAGAATAGTGAACTATTCTGTAGTTCCTGATTCTCTTGGTGATGTTTACTAGAATTCCCACTGAGTATCCCACTTCTGGGAATACATCCAAAGAAAATGATGTCGGCATACCAAAGAGACACCTGCATACCCATGTTTGTTGTGACCCTATTCATAATGTCTAAGATGTGGAGTCAGCCTAGGTGCCCATCAATGGATGAATGGATAAAGAAAATCTGGTATATACAAACAATGGAGTATTATTCAGCCATAAAGAGAATTAAAATCCTGTCATTTGTAGCAAAATGGGTAGAACTAGAAGACATTATATTAAGTACAATAAGACAGACACAAAAAGACAGGTGCTGGATGTTCTCTCTCATATGTGGAAGCTAAAAAAAGTCAACCTGGAAGTAGAATAGTGATTACTAGAGATTGGGAAGGGTGTTAAGGGTGAGGGTGGAAAAGGGACATTGGATTTTATTGGTATATGCAACATGCATATTTGGAAATATCATACTGAATCCCATTAATATGTATAATTAATACATATTAATAAAAATGTTTAAAACTAAAAAATAAATTTAAAAAAGAAAGAATTCCCAGAGAACATCTGTCTTACATGTTTATTCCTGTAGGTAGAAATTACCATATCTCCTTTTTCCATTCTTCCAAGATTAGAGCTGTATGACCTTGTTGACCTAAAGGCCATTAGGGTACCTATATGTCAGTGACTTTTATCTACTTGAGCTTCTTATGTGTCTCATAGTAGTTTTTTGCTACTTCTTTTTTTCTTAGATTTCAGTAGGTTATTGGGTTAATGAACCAATAGTTTATTGGGGGTTAAAAAAAATCTCATGTTTTTTATATATAAAAACATTTGAAGTTCTATTAATAATCAGTGAATTATAAATTATATTCCTAAGGAGGTGTGACTCACTATGAAATTAGAGATTATTTTAAAAGTAGATAGTGCTTTTAGTGGTCATGTTTATATATATTGGTGTAGCTTTTTTTTAAAGCAGTCTGTAGTGTTTACTGAGAGACTTTAAAAATATTCTTTATTTTTCAGTATAAAAGTAAAAATTCTTCTAGCCAAAGTAAACAATTAGAAATAGAGGAAAAATGTTTGTTAAATATTTTTATATTGTTTTAAATTTTCTCTGCTATATTAGAAAACAATAATTAGAGAAGTAGTTAATTATGATACATGAGAATATTAGCTTTAAAGAAGAGATGGACAAATAATAGTAGTAAGTTGGGCATTTCATTGGGGGAACACAACATGAGCAAAGTCCCAAAGTTAGAAATAATTTACTGTGTAAAAGTAGTGACTAAGTTTCCTGGGAAGTGGGAGTTCATTTGGAGGAACAGGACTTGCTAGGTATCAGAGATAAAGAATGACTAAAAATATGAAAAAATGAAAATTCTGGAGAAGGACATATATAAAAGAATTTCCTGAAAACTTTAGTAAAACCTTATGACTGCATTAAAAAATGAGAAAAATCAAAGATAAAAACCATTTTGAGTTTGTATGAGGCCAGTAACAGGAATGAAACGCTGGACAAAGAGACCTTTGTGAGGCAAGATGACAGGTGTAGTTCCTGCAGTTGGTTTGAGATGCAGTGAACATAGGACAACATTTTCCTATGTGCTTGATCCTTACTTAGGATTCACTTATTCTGTAAAACTGAGTGCTGTTCTTCAGTTACCTCTACCAAGTTTAGTCTTTAAGTTGATCAATGTGAAATCTGCAAAGGAATAAAAAGAACTTTGGTGTTTTTATAAAAATAATTTAATTATATGTATGACATTTAGCTTTTAATTTTTTTTTCATATCCTGGAAACAATTCTTGTGTTTGATTCTATTCACCTTACTTGACATGTTTCTCTCTGTGGTATATTGGGCATGGGGCTGTAATCTTAAGGTACTGGTAGATCTCATTCTAAACTGTATTATAGGGAAGTTTCTTTCTTTGGCAGATGGGAGATTCTTTGGTCAGAGAGACCTACGAAGGTGAATGCTTCCCAGGCTCGCCAGTTTAAACCTTGTATTAAGCAGATAAAATTTCCCACAAATCTTATTCGACTGGAAATAAATAGTTCTCTTCTGGATTATTACACTGAATTAGATGCAGTTGTGCTACATGGTATGAAGGACAAGCCAGTGCTTTCTCTCAAGACTTCACTTATTGACATGAATGATCTAGAAGATGATGACTACGAAGAAGAGGATGGTTGTGGAATGGACAATCTTAACAAAAAATTTAGCAGTACTGCCCTCAAGGAAGGGCCAAATAATGGATATTTTGATAAATTACCATATGAGGTAAGCCAAAAATGTTCAGTAGCAATATTAGATACAACAGTATAGATCTTTAAATGTTTGGAAGTTACTGTTTATTTTGCTAGCTATCAGAGGAATTGGAAGTATAATAGGTAAGGGAGTATTCCGATGTGTTGCATATTTTAGTTTTGGAAAAACTAGATGAAAAAGTTATTTTGCTACTTCTTTTGGATTAACTTCAGTAATTCTGGATAAACTATATGTTGTTATATCATTAAATAGCAATAGCCAAATACATAAGCCAATAATAAGAATAATAAGTTATACTCTAATTCACAATTATACATTATAAGTATGAGCAGTATGTGCAGTTTTATACATTAAAGATAGGAGAAATAATGATTGTGAGATGAATGTTTATACCATTTAATAGTCCAGAGCTTTCCTAAGTATCACTTGTTCTTCCGTACTAACTCTGGTATATATTCTTCTAGCTCTAAATTTTGGTCTAGGCAGGTCCAGAGTGCCTTCTCCTGGAAATACTTTTTTTTTTTTTTTTTTTTTTTTGGTGCTGGGGATTGAACCCAGGGCCTTGTGCATAGGAGGCAAGCACTCTACCAACTGAAGCATATCCCCAGTCCTAGTCTTAAATTTTAACCAACCTATATATCCCCCTTCCAAAATGTTGGTATTTAAAATTTCACTGTAATAACATAGGAAGCTTAACTTGCATAGAACAATAAGGCAGTTTCTTGAATACCTAACAGTAGTTATAATGTCTGTATAATATTTTATGGCTAAAATACTGTGATGTATCTGTGAAGTAGCTATTAAAATTGCTAGACATAGATGATTTAAGGTCAAGAGTTCTAAGGTCAAGTCTTGTTTTATGGAAAGGAAGCTTCACAGGTTGGATAAGACCTTCTTGGGAGAAGGGAAGAAAGATGAAGCAGAGTTGAATTGGGGCAGAGAGAGAGGAGTGTGAAATACTGAGAGTGTTCCTCCTCAGGACTCAGGGATAGCTGTTTATCTGGAGGAGAATGAATCACTTCTTTGATTTTTACCCATTTTCTAAAACTAGAAATTTAAAGTCAGTAAATATATTTTAAACAGTTTGTTGAACTTTATTCAGGCCTAATAAAATGCTTGACATATAGCATTTAAATGGAAATAGAGGGAAACCTTAGGCAGAGAGAAAAGAATGTAGAAAGGTGAGAAGTGAAACTTTGTGACTTGATTGGAAATTCCAGTATTTCAGTATGGCTGAAACATCAGATTTGACTGCAGAGGCTGCATGAAATTAGATGGAGGCTTAGGGCTGTTGCAGTGTACATCTCCATTCACATGGACTACAATGATTGGGACACCCTAGCCTTGGCAGTGCGCATCCTACTCTGCTGTACTATAGAGTAGGTTTTGCCTCTGGGTTTTACCAGCAGATTTGCATTTTAACCCTTTACCCAGTGGTCTTCAGGGTACTGTCTTATTCTGGTTTATAACAAAGTTAGTTCGGGAAATCAAATACTTTAGATTTTATAAATAATTTACTTTTGCTAAAATATTAGAGCAGATTCACGATTATAATTGAATACTTTCTTTTGTTATTCTTATGCTGTCTTTGAGTGGGAGGGAAAGATGTGGAATAATAGTTAATATTCCAGAAATTATCCATAGTATTCAAGCATTTTTGCACATGCTTTGGCCCACAATTAGAATCCAGATGTTTTGGGTTCATTTGAATTTGTCTTTCATATGGCTTATGGCATAAAAAATGATTGTGAACATTGAAGATTTGTTTACTTTAAGGAGGAGGATTGTAAAATGAGATTTATGTCTTAGATTACTCTGGTGAATGGAGAATAGACCAATAGGAAGTTAGGGTGGGAGGCAGAGGTCCCAGTTAGGAAGCTACTGCAATAATTTAGACAAGAAATTATGAAGCCTTCCAAGTTGGAATGTTTGAAGAAGACATTAGGTGGGAGAAATATTTCAGAAGTTCAAAGGTTGTAATCAAAAGTAACTGGTGAATGTGGAGGTGAAAAACATCAGCGGGAGTTTTAGGTTTCAAGTTGGAATGACATGGTGGGCGGACATGCCATTAATTTTAAAATAGTAGATGAAGGTAGGAAGGTGCCTGTGATTCATCAAAGTAGACTTGTCTGTGGAGAATAGTGGGCACTTGCTATTTGAGTTGGAAACTCATCAGGAATGTCTGAGTGTACATTTGAACAAGTCACATCTAAATAGAGGGGCACCACGGTAGATGAAGTTGACAAGTGAAACACTGTGAAGTTTGAATAAAGAGCCAGGAGTAAAATTCTGGGTAACATTAATTAAGACATCCAAGAGTTCCATAGAGGAAAATAAGCTAGAAAAGGGACTTGGGATAAAGATGAGAGAGTCTTAAACCAAACCATTAGGAAGTTGAAAATGTCTGGAAGCCATAAAAAGACATCAACTGTAGAGGGTTGTTTCAAGTGCTCATTAGTTTTGGTCATTGGGAGAACTTCAATATAGTATTTTACCATGATCAATTTAATGGAGCCATTATTATAGGGTGATGAATGAGGAATGTTACCATATTTGTTCCCACATTTAGTCTCTGTGGAAGAAACCAGGCGATAGAATTGATATTCTTGGAAGGACATTAATTAGCTTTGATGAAAGCAGAGTACCATATCGAGAGTTAATACTGCAGAGTACAGTGAATGAGATTAGGTATGTTTTGGGAGTTCTGCTCAATGTGTCACATCCTGTCTTCATTGTGTTATACAAATATACTTTATACTAGGATCCCCTCCATGCCAAAAAAAAAAAAAAAAAACACATTTTGACAGACAGTATATATTAGGTGAGTAATAATTAATGGATATTGTCTTGTAGACCTAAACCCTATATCTTTTATTTAATCAAAATCAAAACTTCTCTTTCACATTGTCATTGTCATGGTTTTAATGACTCTTTATTCTTTTTATATTTTAATATTTGCTTAAAATTTAATATTCAGTATCAGAATGTTTTCATATAATATATACCTTTTAATACAGTGCTTTTTCTTTGGAACTATGCCAAAAGTTTCTGGGAGTTTTTAAAGTAACCATCTGGAAAAAGTAAATTATTTATCTTCTGATACAGGATTTCTCTGTACTAGCTGCTTAAAAATTCTACAATAACTGAAACAATTTGAGTTAATTCTACAGATTTCAAATTATTACTGTTGTCAAGCTCAGATTACTTGTAGTTTTCTTTCAAACATTTATGAAACAGACAATTCTTGTATTATTTAAACTCTGTTTCATAGTATAAAGAAGACATTTTCAACTCTTGTATGAAGCTAGGGTAACATTAATTAAGATAGCACACAAAAAGAAAACTATCAGACCGATTTTACATATATGAACAACTTAAAACAAAGGAAGTTGAATTGTTTTAAAAGGATAATACCAGAAAATCATTTGAGATTTGTTCCTGAAATTTGAGGGTGTTTTCATGTTAGAGGGTTTATGTACTAATACCATAGTACTAGGTTAAAAGGAGAAGAATCTTAAAATCATTTCAGTAAATGTGTAAACCAGTTGATAAGTGACAGCTAAATAGATAATCATATTTTAACCATTTCTTTTAAATTGTACATATTTTATTAAGCTGTCTTACCAATTATCTACTAACAACTATCATAAACCAAGAACTAATATCACATTTAATTATCAAACAGTAGAAATGCATTGTCCAATATGGTAGCCACCAGCCATATGTACTATTGAGCACTTGAAATGTGACTAGTATGAGTTGAAATGTGCTAAAGTGTAAAATAATACCCAGGATTTTAAAGACCCACTTTGGAAAAAAAAGAATGTGCAATATCTCAGTAGTAATTTTATGTTGATTACATGGTAAAGTGATAGTTTTGTTTTAGTCAGCTTTTTTGCTGCTGTGACTAAAAGACCTGATAAGAACAATTAGAAGAGGAAAAGTTTATTTGGGGGCTCACAATTTCAGAGGTCTCAGTCCAAAGATGGCTGATTTCATTCCTCAGGGCCAGAAATGATACCAAACACCATGACCAAAGAATGTGGTGGAGGAAAGGGACTCAGACATGATCAGAAACAGAGACTCTCCTCACACGACAAAATATAAACCCCAAAGACATGCCCGAATGACCTACCCCCTCCAACCACACCCTACCTGCTTTCAGTACCACTCAGTTAAACCCTGCTAGAGAATTAATTCACTGATTGGGTTAAGACTCTCATTTCCCAATCATTTTACTTCTAAACCTTCTTGCATTGTTTCACACATGGGCTTTTTGGGGACACACATCTGAACTATAACATACATAAACTAAAGTGAAACTATTTCTTTTTACTTTTTAAGATGTAGTTACTAAAGAAATTGGGAATTATATATATGCTGAACTTTCATGGCTCACATTTGAATTAAAGCCATGAATAGAAATGTAATTTAACATTATTGCCGAAGTATTAGCCAGAGCTGGTAGACATGAGAAAGAAATAAAAGGCATAATTTTTGGAAAATCATTTGCAGAGAAAATGTTTATATATCTAAAACACAGGAGAATAGACCAAAAAACTATTAAGAGCAATGAGTAAATTAGCGGGTTACAAAGTTAATAGACAAATCAATTGCAGTAGGAACTCTAGGAACAAATTGATCATTTAATGATGAGTCATAGCATGCTCTCAAGTAGAAAGATACAATAAAGCAAAAATGTCAGTTTTCTTTAAAGTAACTGTGTGTTTAACCAAGTCCCAATTAAAATGCAAATTGTTAAATTGAAAAATTCACCTAAGAAATATGAAAATAATTAGGAAAATTCCAGATAAAGAAGAATGATAGAGGGGTATTAGTCCTGATTTTCATTTGCAACCAAATGATCTAGTGCATGCCAACACATACATTGAAGAGATTAGAAAAAGAAGTATATTTAGCTTGGAGCCAATACCCAATTCTAGTTGGTGGTCCCAGTTGTGGTGATGCAGCACCAGTTTTGCTATCTTCTAGTAATGGAGTTATAATAAACTATATTAGTGTAACTAGAAGAAAAGTACATTTGGCTTGTAAAGTAAATCAAGGTAACAAAGAAATGCACCACCCCTAATTCGGAAGATATCAGTATCAGCCACTAATAGAACTATATAACATTCTGAGAATGCTGCAAAGACTAGAATTAGAAACTCCCAAAAGTTTGAATCATAATAGCCAATTGTCCTATTTTTTTTTCTGTAAATCAATGTACTTATTAGTCAATATCTTCTGGTCCTTGTTCACATTTTCATAGGTAGGATTTGGTATTCTACATTTTAATAATTTAAAACATACTATTTAGTTTTTATTGAAATTAATCATACACTTAATGTAAGGACAGAGATACCTGCAAAAAAGCAATGCTTTTATGAAAAAGAGTAGTCCCCACCCCCCTCACCTAAGCCAAACCTACTTCTCTTTTTAACTCCAGTGCCTGATCCTTATAGTCACACATCATACTTTATATAAAATATACATATTAGTTAATGGCTATGAAATTGAGAAATACCAATTGTCCTATTACATATCCTATTATATATCCACATGTAAGGAAAAAAATTTGACCCATGACTTTCTGAATTTGTCTTATTTTGCTTAACATAATATTCTCAAATCCCATTACTTTCCTGCAAATGACATAATTTCATTTTTATTTATGGCTGAATAAAACTCCATTGTCTAACATATACACTTTTTTTTTTTTTTGGTAGGTACTAGGGATTGAACTCAAAGGCACTCGATTATCGAGCCACACCCCTAGACCTATTTTTTGTATTTTATTTAGAGAAAAAGGGTCTCAATGAGTTGCTTAGCACCTCACTTTTGCTGAGGCTGGGTTTGAACTCCTGATCCTCGAGCCTCAGCCTCCTGAGCCGCTGGGATTACAGGCGGGCACCACCATGCCTAGTTCAACACATACACTTTTACAAATTTAGAAGAAAACTTATTTTACCTTGAGGGTTATTGAAATGGAAGAAATAATGGATAGATATATGAAACAGAATAGAGTTCAGAAATATATTAAGAGGAAAGAAGTAAACAGTAGCAGCTCACTTGGAAAAAAAAAAAAAAAGAAGATAAGAAGAAACCACAAAAGTAGTCCCATACTTTCTTGTTTTGATACAGCGCTGTCTATGAAGTAGGTGAATGGGTCCTTTTTTACACTGTGGATATATAAAGTGATGTAAACATTTACAAGGGCAGTTTGTCCTTATATCAAAACTTCTAAATGCATGTAATTTACCCTAACAATAAATTTTCAAAGTTTACTAAGATGAACATACATACATAATGTATACACATAATGATATTGCAGTATAATTTGTAATAAGAGAAAATCAAGAAATCCATCAATAAGAAACTAGTTGAATTATTATGTCACATCTATGAAATGGAATGAGGTGGACCTGTTTGTGCAGATGAAGAACCATCTATAGTATGTATCATGAAATGAGAAAAGCAAAGTGCTGAACAGTATATATCATATCATTCCTTTAGTGCATATCCAAGAATACAATTTCATACACATTTATCTAGAAGATGTCAGAAAAAACGTTAACAATGTTTATTTTTGGGGAGAGAATTGTTAGAATTGACCTTAGAGAGGGAGAAACTTGTCATTTTCTATTTTTCTTCAGTGTTTGGATTTTCTGATTTTTTTTACCAGAATTTTTGTTAATTCATCTTTTACATGTCAACAGGGTTATCTCATTGATGAGATTTGCTAAAGAAAATGCAGTTGTGGTAGGGATAGGAACCACAGCAGTGAAATTTTGCAGTGGGAGAGAGAGATTGGGCTAGCGGCAAATACCTCATGGGGTAAGTGGGAATTTATAGCCAGTCAGCATGTTGAGGGTGAGTTGATGGAAAAATTACTAAGAAGAAACATCAGGAGAAAGGGGGGATTTGGACTAAACTGAATGAAAGGATTCATCCTAGAGATAGGTAATCAGGCATTCCCTGGGGGATGGTAAAGGGTGAACATTCTTGCTAAACTAACTTAGGAGGAATCATAAAGCTTTTTGCTGGAACTGGATTTTGATAACGAAGTGCACAAGGGAGCCTAGAAGGTCTAGAAGCCTAACTAAGTTTTTGACCAAGCAGAGAATCTTTGTCAGCTTTTGGACAAATTATTATTTTTCTTCTCTTTCCCTATCTTCAGAATAAACATACATATATCCTAACATTATTTTTAAAGCCTAGTTCAGATGTTAAAAGTAAATAGCAAGAATACCCCAAACCTTATGAGCATCAGATGATTAATAAATATATCGCATTATATTATATATGTTCTTTTAAAGATCATACTGTTGTTACTCTGTATTTTGTAGTGTTTTTGCCAAAAAAAGAGAAATTCTTACCTAAAATTTATACTGAACCTAGATAGTAAATTGAAAAAAAGATGATTTATATTACGGGGTATAATTATAAAAAAGAAAATTTATTAAATGCCCTGCATTAAATTTAAAAAAACAGTCCTCATCTAAATAAGATTTGAACATTTAGCAATTATTTAATTTTATTTTTATGATTCTTGGTTCAGTATAAGCTATTTAAGCAGTTGTTCTTTGTAAACTAGTTTAAAAGCCCCCAATTATTCATTAAGAAAAAACAAATCTTGGATTAGTTCAAGGAGATAATTGAGAGAAAAAGATCTTTTTGATTCCGTGTGGTTTATTTTTATGTATATTCACTACTCCATCCTTGCTGCTTTAAGTGCCCTTTTTTCTTTTTCCTGGAATTCTACATTAGTTCCTTGGTTTGTTGTTCTTCCTGTCTCCCTTGCCTTTTGTCAGAATAATCTAAGCTCCTCTGTGAGGCTCTGTGTAACTGTGTCCTTAACACTATTTTCACCTAGTTTGCCCCTCTCCCTTTAAAGCTGAGTCCTCCTGGCACAAGTACTTTCACTTTGGAATTAGGTGTGTGTCTTGTGTTAGGCTCTAGTAGTATTCTATGTTGCTTTCTATCAATGCTATTAAAGTACATCCTTGTACTTACTAGTATCCCCACTGGACTGTAGCACTCTGAGAATGAGAACTTTTTGTTTTCTATCACCAGTGTTTGGCATGTAGTAAATGCTGAGTCTATGAAAAATTGTATTAGTCAACAGATCACCAAAATGTATCTTTGTACCCTAAGGAAGAAGAGTTGTCAGCATGAGCTGCATATTTAAACATTTTTGAAATACAGTATATTTATCTGTGTGTATTTTTTTTTCTATTTGGATAATTTTGTTAATTGTTGATTTATTTGCTGTGTGAAAATGATGTTATAAAATGTGATACTGGTTATTATTAGGCCACATTATATGTTTAATAAAATAATCTTACTCTTTTTCACTCTTGATGATCTTGGTTTCTCTGTTTTGGGTAGCTTATTCAACTGATTCTGAACCATCTTACACTACCAGACCTGTGTAGATTAGCACAAACTTGCAAACTGCTACACCAGCATTGCTGTGATCCTCTACAGTATATCCACCTCAATCTGCAGCCATATTGGGCAAAGCTAAATGACACTTCTCTGGAGTTCCTGCAGGCTCGATGTACCCTTGTCCAGTGGCTTAATTTATCTTGGACTGGCAATAGAGGCTTCATCTCTGTTGCAGGATTTAGCAGGTTAGTGCAAAGCCTTATTGAGTTTTTTTTATTATTATTATTAGCAGGCTACACTTACTGTGTAATAGTTTTTATAATAAATGTACAGTTCTATACTATGTATCTTACAGAAATTAAAAAATAAATATGGTTTATATGTAGAATGTTGCTGTTTATAAACGTAAAAGTGTTTCAGCATTCTCTTCAGCTAAACTATAGAGAAACTGGTGCACTCCTGTAATCCCAGCTATTTGGGAGGCTGAGACAGGAGGGTGGCAAGGTGAAGGCTAGCTTGGGCAACTTATTTAGACCCTGTCGCAAAGTAAAAAAGGGTTGAGGGATGTAGCTCAGTGCTAGAGCACCCCTGGATTCAGTCAGCAATATAGAAAAAAAAATTCTTCACTTTTTATTTTTTAAATCCCAACTGACTTTCAACAGAACTTTTTTTTCCATTCCCATATTTTCAGCTGAGATGATTAACACATTTAAAAAAAAAAAAACTATTTCCAAATCAAAATCTACCTCTCTAATGTGATTTGTCAGAAATGGAAAACAATTTATTACAGAACATTTTTAATTAAATCTTAATTACATGTGCAATATATCACCCAAATTTAGAAGCTCATTTAAACTAATTATGTTGAAAATGCAATTGCATGCTAGACGACCACACTTGCAGACCTGCCCAGGTGTTTCTGCTCCTTTCTATTTAAGCATTTTGTCTCCTTACTATTAAATGTCACCTGTTAAACATTTGAAAGCTTGCCACAAGTGCATATTCATTTAGTAATGCCATAGTAATTTTTCTTATGATACAAACAGGTGCCTCTCTTAACCTTGATGATAGTTGTCCTCATTGTATGTTATATATGATTCCATTATTTTCATGAAGTTAAATAATGAATTAGAAACTTTGCAGAAATTACCTGTTATTTTTAATTATTGAACAGAGTTTCATCCTGTTTTTTTTTTACAAACTAAAAATGAACTGCAGCTATCCCTACACATATCCCCAGTAAAATGCATTTTTGTATGCTGGTTTTAGAATCAGAAATTTAAACATGGAGCCTTGTTTTCACTTGACTCAGATTATAAAAATAAAGATGCAGTTTCAGAAAGAAATTTGATAACATTAGATTTCAATGAAGTTCTAATGGTTGAAATAGTAACAATGTGTTAAAAATGCTAACAATGATAGTTTTTACATCAAATTAAAAAAAAAAAAATACAAGTAGTAAGGCTCCCAGGTTGAAACCATGGATGCACTGAGTTTCTTTTCTGCCAAAAGTAGATTTTGGGAAAAGGCTCATTGCTAGATATATGACCCCTGTGCAGTGGAACACATTATAGCGCCAGAAAGAGGATGATCCCTTTTCTTCCCATCATAAAGGTCACAGCTGATACCCTATATCAAAAGATAAACAAACAAACAAACAAAAAAGTTAAAATTTTTATTTAGTCATAGTTTTACATGATACAGGACCTTTCAGAATAAAGACCCAAAAGATACATGAAAAACTATCTAATGTTATGCTTAGGTTCAGTGAAGCAAGGACAGGCATGTAGAAATGTGATTGGACAAAAAGTGTATGATCCTAATAGTAATGGATTGAGTGGGGAAAACTAGCAAGTTTTGTCTATTCAGATTCTTCTTTTGTTTGTGTTGTAGCATTTCTTCTTCCTAAATATGGGGCAGGACTTCTCTGGAATGAGATTATTATGACCCAGTATTGGATAAGGGTATGTCAGAATTTCTTTATGACCAGCTCCTAGATAGAAAGGCAGGGGAAGGTTAGAGTAATATGTTAAAGCTTTATGGCATGCTTTGGGGAAAAGAAATTCTATCTATGTCCTATCTTGAGAAAGAGGAATTCTGGTTTCTTTGACTTGTTCTGGGGGTGGGGGGAGGGGATGGTGGGCAAGAGACAGGGCAGGAGAAAGTCAGAGAAAACTTGGTTATGAGGCTGCTTCTGAGACCTTCCAGTGTCTTTTAGTTCAGAGTATTCAGCATGGCAAAGCTCCATACTTCGAAGTATCATTTTCTGAATCCTAGCAATAGCTTAGTTCTTTTTATTTCTCTCTACCTTAAACGTACCCACATTGTTTGCAAATTTCCCTCTCTGCTAATGGGACCAAGAAAATCCGAAACTAATGATTATGATTTAGAGCATATATTATTAATAATAAACCAAAACCAACAGAATATCAGACAGATAGAATACTTGATGTCAGTAAGCATTGTTTTACAATATACAGATGTCTAGGGCATTTTAATTACTCTCATAGCTCTTTCCACAGTGTTTTCCACTGTTAGGAATTTGTTTTTATCTTTCGTGGCAAGGCAGGGTAGTGGATATTTTTGACCATGTAAAAAGATATATAAGATATACAGTTTCTTCCTTCAGCAGGGAAGATAGTTATAAAGATAAATATCTTGTTTAAACATATTATTTACATAATTTTATAAGTAAAATAACAGGGTGGCAACTAATGATTCTAGACATTAGATAAAATGTTGGTAGCAAACAGCTAAGGTCCAGTTTCTTAGGCAAAGTGCTGCGTATAATCATGATAATGAGTAAAATGTAAAGGCAATACTAAATAATTTTTTTAACATTCTCTTTATGTAGCTTGTTCAAGTGCATTAGAAGAAACATGAGTTGTGAGAAGAAAACTAAGCAGTTATTTTTCTTAATTTTAGGCTAGTAATGATAAAGATTGTCTTTTGAGAAGGTACAGTTTCAGCCACTTTCTCACAAGCAATTTTCTACCATTTTTATGTTCAACCAGATGAGTTTCTGTAGGCCTATTTGAATAATCACAAAAGTGCATATATAAATTCTCCATATTTTGCTATAGTATTTTAGTCAATAAAACCATAAATTTTGCTAGCATTTTTTTAAGCCTAGTCACTGTTTCCATTAAGAAAAGAAAGTTAAAGTAACAGGAAGAGAAAAAAATTGGGGGAGGGTGGGGGCATATTGGAGGTTTGCCTGCTGATTGCTATTGGCCCCTCAACTTGACTACTGAATTGACAGTCATTATAACTTGTAGGCAGCATTCCCAGAATAAACAATAAATATTCATGGCTTGATTATTAATGAATAACCTATGAATAAGTATGGCCTATTTATGCTCATTACTGTGAAGAAGACTTATTTATAATACTTTAAAGAAAAAAATGTACATTTTAAAACTGGAGACCAATGATGATGGTGAGCTGTTTTTTGAGCAAGTCTTTAGGAAAAAATTTGATGTAGTTACTTTGGTGCCTAAAAACCTTGTCTTTACAAATTAGAACTGTTTAACTGGATTTTAAAGAACTTTTTTTTATGAATTTGTATTATTCAGAATAGCAGAGAAATAGGTTAAATTGGAATAACAAGAACATAAAACTTTTAATCAGTTATTAAAAATCCCGTTCCATCCACAGATTTGTGATTTGCAACTTTGAGTACTGCTCATGAATATCATTACTCATTAAAATTACATCCATTGTAATTCCACTTTTATAATACAGTTCTCTAAAGTCTTGAATATTACTTTGCTTCCCTGCCAGTTTGTGCTTTAAAGTTTCATCACTTAATTTTGTTGAAAAGGTTTTAAGTCCATTTTTCCACTACCATTTTTTTTTTTTTGAATAGGTGCCAAATCACCCTGATTTTTACCTCAGTGATTGAAGGTTTTTACCTTTAAACCCTTTACTTATTCTAAGTAGTGTGTATTCATTTCTTAAAAAAAATTCTTGGGTGCTTTCTAGAATCAAGAACTTTTTAGATGTTTTCACACACAGAATTATAGTTTTGTAATATAAAGGACTTATTACTCATTCATATATTTATTTAGTTGCCTGCCTATATTTTATACAAGGTTCCTCTTTTAGATTGTCAGCTCCTAGACAGTAGAAACAATTTCTTTTCCACTCTTTCTACCATTACTGGATATCACCATAATCAGTTAAGCAAGAAGTTTTGTTTTTAATGACTTTATTTTGAGCCAGATATATTAAATAATGTTCTAAGTTATTTGGAATCAAAATTATTTTAAATATACTGTTTTATAGAACTGAGTGAGGTTCAACTAACAATACCTAAGATTAGGAATTAGAAGCCATGGATATTTTTATCTAATTCTCCCTTACCTCCATACTTCAGACAGGTTGTGAGGATTAGTGCCTTTTATTTTGTGATGAGTAAACTCAGATTAAATTATTCATTCATGGGATGTTAATTATTTTAGGGTGTAAGTTACCATTTAGTAAATTACTTCTCATGTACTTGTATTCTTCTGGACAAATTAATTCACCTCATAAGGATAAGCAATTTACTTTATCCTCCAGAGACTCCTTTTCTCATAGCAGGAGACGTAGTTCAAATTTGTTTATCTGAGCTTAGGTGTCCTCATAAAACCTTCAATTTAAAAAAATACTTTTAAGAATTCACAATGTAGAATGAATAGCTGTAAGAATAATGAAGCTGTAGTTCTCCTTTCAAGTGACCCATGTCATAGTTGAGATGAGTAAATAATTCACCAAGACAAAAGCATACATAGAACTCTGCATTAAAATAAAATTTCCATGAGGAACATTAAGGAAAGAAATTGTTCAGTGAATTGAGCTTACTGTTGCTTCTGCCATTTTAGAATGGAGGTATCATGAAAAGGCAAGTAGAAAAGATCTTGTAAGAGATCCTGTAAGGAAAAGAGAATATGGGTATATTGACCAAATAATCTTCTCATAGTGGAGGTATACAATTTAAGAGTATTGAGAGTGAAAAAAAAAATTCAGAAGACTAGTATAAATATGGTCATTGTCTTTATTTTGCTTTTACATTGTATCATTCATTAAGTCAACTTGAAAGTTGGCTTTCTGGTGATTGGATTTATAGCACTCAAAATACTTTGGAAGAGAAAGGTTCAATAATTAAAGGAAAAAGAGAAGGAATGTCAAGTCTCCAAGTCATTCTAAGTTAAATATGAAACAGAAATGCAGATCAAAGTACTTTGCCAATAAAGAAGACCATAGGAAATAAGATGCCTTAAAGCTTTTAATTCTAAGGGAATTAATAGACATATTTAACTTTTGTAATTTGTGAATAGTTTTAGAATTATCAAATAGGATATTTTTTAATTCTCCGAAATGCTATATCTGTTTTTGGATTTCTAACTTTTAAAATAATAAAAAACTCCCAATAACTACTTGTTACCTTACTCAACGTAAGGTAAACATGTTAATTTTATCCTATTTCTTGGGTATACCTTGACCTTATTAAAGGAAAAATACTGAGTGTTTATCACCATGTTTGTTAATAGCACCTGGATCTTGTGTGCTCTCCTCTCTTTCCTGAATATTGAAATGGTCCCCCCTTTCTGCCTGCTTTCCTCTCAATCTCATAACACAAAAACCATAAGGATTCTGGTAAAACACAAGGAGGTGGTGACACTCCTCTGCTCAAAACCTCTAAAGATTAGGAATTCCATTTTTCTCAAAATAAAAGCTGAAGTCTTTATAATGACATGGTATCTCATCTCTCTGATCTACTTATTTCCCCCTTACTGTGTGCCTCCTGTGTCAGCTTCCTTATTCTTCTTTGTTCTTGTCTTCAAACCAGTGTATTTGCCCTTTAAACCTTCACCTTCCTTCTGCTCTTCCTCCAGACATCTGCTTTGCTCACCCTCTCATTGAAGCTTCTCTAATCAAACTTCCTGTTGACCTTCCCTGCATTTATTTGCTCCTTATTGCTTTTCAGCCTTTAATATATTATTTATTTTATTTGTGTCTATTTTCCTTCTGTCACTAAAATGTAAGTAGGCTGTGTGAGAGGGACTGGGCTATCTCCCCGGTGCCTAGGCTACTGTCTGGGGCACAGTGGAAACTCACTATCTGCTTGCTGAATGAATGGAAATGCTTTATGCAGACTGCAGTTTAACAAATAACCAGCACAGGTAATAATAGGAAGACCTGTTGGAGGAGATCCAGGAGAAGAATTCACAGGAGGAGCATCAGAGGTTTAAGGGAGTAGTGGGCAATTGTATGAAATGTCAGAAATAAATCACATAATACAAATACTGATAAGAGAGGGCACTGAATTTAGCAATTAAAAGGAAAGGGTAAATTTAGGGAGAGCAGAACACAGACTGCAATGGATTAAAAGTAAATGGGTATTCAAGCATAATATCTATGAAAACTGGGTTATTTGCAATATTTAAAATAAATCTGAGGCAACTGAATTCTGTTGTTTAAATATGAGCTAACCAATATTTAACTGACATTTTAATATTTGTGGGGTGCTTTGACCTTTAAAAATTGCTTTCACATATTATTTGATGATCGAAACCATGGGGCAATGTAGTAAGTGTTGTTCAAGTCTTCCTTTCACAGCTAAGGAAATGTGAGATTTGAAAGAATGCCTTTTCTCATGTCACTGCTAGAAAGTAGTAGAACAGTGTAAAAAAAAAAATCCCTATTTTTAACTTCTGCTAAAGTATTGTTTCTTTATTTACACAAGTGATTCAATTTGGTTCAGTTTTATTTTGTATGTTCCTTTATCAGCTTCTTAAATCATTTAGGAAAAAAAAGATGTGGCATAAATTAATAGTAGTAATATTGTTGATGTGACACTGATGGACAAGATTATGTCAAGAGAACTGAACAAGAATAATTGGTTCAATTTGCTTATTTGATAAAGTTCCATACATTCAAATGCTCCTAGATTCATTTTAGTTTTAGGTTTCTAACAGATGGTGGTTATGGACAGGACTGTTTTTTCCCCATCTGTAATGTAACTAATATAAAATTGTGACCTACTCTGATAAAGCATTTTCTGTCACCTTGGATTATTTCTGAGTAGTTTAGTTACTAAATAGTTAGAGCTACAAGAAACATATCACAACTGTGCACTTAAACAAACCTAGAAATTTTCTGAGTTGAAAGGAGGCTTTTCTGATTGTTTTGAGGTCATTTAATTGAAGATGTCATTTCATGTGCAGTATTCCAAATATATTACCTACCCAGTTCTGAGTATTGTTACTGGGGAAATATCTTCCAAGAGTTTAGAGTTTTTTTTTCCTTTTAATCTTTACCAACTCAGTTGTGCATTATAGGTAAGTAGGAGAAATATATCCTCTGCTTTTTTAATTTTCCACTTAGCATTAGCTGACTTTTTACATGATGTGAATCCATTTTGTCTTCTCAGGTTGATTTATTTTAACCTAACCATGCACATTTTAGCATGCAGTGAATGAGAATTTAAGTGAAAGATGTCTTATGTTTTTCATAATATAAATTCATTTTTCTAAGCCTTTCTCCTTAGAATTAATATAAGTTCCAAGTCCTTATAAAAAATCTTTTAATTTTATGAAATTCATGTGGAATATTGTTTTTACAGGTTTCTGAAGGTTTGTGGATCTGAATTAGTACGCCTTGAATTATCTTGCAGCCATTTCCTTAATGAAACTTGCTTGGAGGTTATTTCTGAGATGTGTCCAGATCTACAAGATTTAAATCTCTCATCCTGTGATAAATTACCACCTCAAGCATTTAACCACATTGCCAAGTTATGCAGCCTTAAACGACTTGTTCTCTATCGAACAAAAGTAGAGGTAAGAATAACTCATTTATCTTTCCTTGTGCAATAACCAACTGAATATTTGTTTTCCTTTATTTGTTCATATTATTATGATCTCTGATTTTTTAATAAAGGTTAGTATGCTATGTGATTACTCTAAAATCATTAGAGCTATTTCAGTCATTTCAGTGTTAGAATCTATTTTTTCTAAATTGTAAAGAAATGTTCTTTTTCTGTTAACTCTTAAAATGTTTATGGTGCTGTGCTCTTTGTGTTCCCAGATAAAGAAACAAACAGTGGGCTAAGGTACATTGAAATATTGGCAGGGAATGAATTAGAGAAAATGGTGGGAGGATAGTGTTTAAGAGAACATCTATCAGAGGGGAGGAAGCAAAGAGGAATTTATCCAGGCCCAGACTTAAGGGTGTAAATTCCTGATGGCATAGTTCATGAGGCTCATTTAAAAAATAATAGGTTCATGTCATATATAGTAGTCTACTACCGTTTTTTATATATTATTTCTAGGACATCTTTCCAGGTTAGAACATGTACTGTCCAGTTCTTTTCATTAACTCAGTACTGTAAGTCATACCATAATCTAGTTAGCATCCTCAAAATGATCAATATTGAGTTTTTCCTAGTAATTTTTCTCTTACATAATATCTAGCAACAACATTATTCTGAACATAGTTTATGTATGCATGCTGTTATTGCTGTAGGATGGAGTCCTAAAAATGGTATTGTGGATTAGAGTGTGTGTGTAGGCCCCTGTTGTAAACATACATTTTCTATTATATACTTGTTTCCTATAAAACAGACATGTTAGCCTGCTTTCTAGTCCTCAAATGTTATTACATGTTCCAAGAATTTTGTTAGATTATCAAATATTTTAATGTTTTTCTAGCTCATTAAATATTTCTATAAAGATGGCTTCTTGGACCTGATAAATGCAGTCTCCCTTATTATCTGTTCCTGATAAATGCAGGCTCCCTTATTATCTCCCTTATTATCTGTTCATGTAATCTGGTTTTATTTCCCTGTCACTCTCTGAAATGATATTTGTTTTCTTGCTTATATTATTTTTCTTCATGGTAAGGATACATAACGATAGGTACCACATCTATTTTTTTATGCTATGTTTTTAGCATCTAAAATAGGATTTGGTAAAGACTGGCCAAAAATATTTGTTAAGGAAAAGAATAAAGATAATCAAATTACTTTTCCAAATGATATATCAATGACTTTCCCACTCTCACTCAGTATTTCAGTTTCTTTTTTTTTTAATATTTTTTGTTGTCAATGGACCTTTATTTTTTAATTTATTATTTATATGTGGTACTCACAATCGAACCCAGTGCCTCACACATGCTAGGCAAGCGCTGTACCACTGAGCCACCACCCCAGCCCCAGTATTTCAGTTTCTAGGTCTCTAAAATGGGAATATTAAAAATATAGATCTTGCCGGATGCAGTGGCACATGCCTGTAATCCCAGAGGCTGGGAGATTGAGGCAGGAGGATCACGAGTTCAAAGCCAGCCTCAGCAAAAGCAGGGAGCTAAGCAATTCAGTGAGACCCTGTCTCTAAATTAAATACAAAATAGGGATAGGGATGTGGCTCAGTGGTTGAGTGCCTCTGAGTTCGATCCCCATTTATCCACCCCCACAAATACAGATCTCATTTAATCACTATGTACATGTACATGTACTTAGGTAGTACCTGGAACATAGTAAGTTCAATATATACTAATAAAGGTAATAGTAGTAGTAGTACTGTTATCGTGGCAGCTTTGTAGTATGTTTTACTATCTGTAGGAGAAGATTGTTTTCCTTGTTATTTTCAAACATTTTTTTGTGGGGGGAGTGTCCTTATTTTTTTTGGATGTATCTTTCAGCAAGGATTTTATTAGAAGTGTACTCATTATATTTCATTTTGCTTTCTAATAAGATTTCCCATCTGTTCATGTAGGTCTTGTTTTATATCTAACAACATGTTGTAGTTGTCTTCACTTAGATCCTAAATCTTTCTGGTTAAATTTGTTCATTGCATGTTAAATTTTCAGGTGCTATTTTCCCTTTCATTTAACTTTAACTGGTTATTGTTAGTCTGAAGGATAATTTGTTTTTCTAAAAAAAAAAAAATCTTTTATCTGTTTACCTAAGTTAATGCATATAATTATTCTAATAATTTTTTTACTTATGTCTTTGGACTTTCTAATGCATGTATATAATCTGGAATTTAATATGCTTTTTATTTCTTTTCCAATGTTTGAAATGTTACTTCTAATAGATAGAACTTCACAAATAATGTGGAATAATAGAGTTACAGCAGTTTTGCCAGCGTTATTCTTAATGTAATGGGAATGTCTTTAATATTGTCTTTTCTTTTTTTATATTTATTCAACAAATGTTTGAGTATCTGTTAGGTATGTGGAACTGCTTCAGACACTTGGACTTCAGGAGTGAACTAGACAGTTTCTCATGTAGCTTATTATTTTTACATGTTTTTGGTGTTACTTTCTGATTAAGTAGTCTTTATCATCCTTATTTCATAAAAATATTTTATGAAAGATATATATATATATATTGTTTTTAAGCCTTGTTAACACTCAGTTCTTGTATTGCCAGGTTTTGTTTTGTTTTTTGGTACTGGGGATTGAACCAAGGACCTTGAGCATATGAAGCAGGCACGTTACTCCTGAATTGGACTTCCAGTCCCCAATCCCGATTTTTTTTTAATTTGTAGAATGAAAGAACTAATGTCCCAAAATGCTATTTTAAATATGGGTTTAGCCCATGTTTTCATTGGTCTGTGGTGAAATGACTCACAATTTGTGTGGGTATAAAATTTGTCATTTATTTTCTCTTAGGTAGAATTGTCCATTCTGAAATAATGCCATATTTGTTTTTCATTGCTACCTTTACTTTTTTTTTTTTCTTCTTCTGGATGTATCTTTCAGCAAGGATTTTATTAGAAGTGTACTCATTATTGAACCCATGGCCTTCTGCATGCAAAGCAAGCACTCTACCAAGTGAGCTATATCCCCAGCCTCATACCTTTACTGTTTTATTGGCCTTTACACTATATAGGCTGATATCCTCTGAGCAAAATAATACCTTATTCAAAACTTTTCTGAATGTTCAACTTTAAGAATAAATAATTATTGAATGAGCCTTTAAGAAGAAAAACCAAACTTACTAGGCATCATACATTTGTGATGATTTGTGAAAATATTATCCCGTGAGATGCTTTTGAAATGTTACATATTAACATGATCTAGAGAATCATGAAATAGTGTACAGTTTTCTTAATTCACCTCAAAAGACTGATAGAATATGACCCCAGTTTTTTAAAGTGTGATTTATGATGATGAGAAAATTTCATATCTCAAGAGTTGAAATTTGTACATGTATCCTAAGTCTAGATACCATTAATTCTAGCTCCCTCAATTACTTAAATGTAGATGTAAAGTCATGGTATGTATGCATTAAATAAAATTAGGTAGTACCCTATGTTACTACTTACAAATTCTTTAAAATATGGTATCTTCTATGATAACATAAAAATGAATTTCACACTATATATTTTTCTGATGTTGATATGTTGGAAAAAACATAAAATTGATTTTCATTGATCTAAAGTTAACTTATAATAAAATTTAAAATGATATTTTAGTAATAAAAAATGGCAAATTTAAAATTGATAAAAAAATTTTACCCAGGTTTACTATTAATGTTTCTCAAGTCTATTCACTGCTGTCTCCCTGTACTTTGCTTGCTTCTGTTATGTCATCAATCGTGGGTGGTACATCAGAGTTCCACATATAACTCACAGGGAAAAGGGAGAAAGCAATACAATCAGCTGATTTCTTTTAAAACAAGCAGAAGCCATAGTAGCACTGGTATTCATATCAATCTGTGAACACCTCCCTTGTCACATAAGCAAATACTTTGCTTCAAAACAAAACAAAACAAACAAACAAAAAACACTTCTCCCTTATATCCACATTCCCTTGAATCCTCAACTTCATAACGTTGCTTAATGGGTACAAACAATGAATGAGAAGACAAGATTTAGGAGACTGGTCTTTCTCAAAACCTTCTACATAGGCATTGGCTCTGTTTTGAAAAGAATGAGCAGCACCTGATTTCAGATGTTTCTGCTTGCTCTAAGGAAATATATAAGGAGAAAAAGAAAATACGAATTTGAACTTTCTAGGAAAGATTATTTTGTTTTTAAAGGACTGGAAATTATCCAGTGCTGCTTTTATTCATTTCTCTAAACCCTACAAAAACAAAAAATTAGCAAAAATTAATATTACAAAATATTGACTCTAATACATTAACCTCAGAGAGGTCAAGTGTATGCTATAAGATTTACACTTCATGTGCCTATTTATATTAATAAATAGAGTACATCTATGTCATTTTGTAAGATTTAAGCAATCTATATGTATAATTAATAAGATTTGGATGATTTTGTAGACCTGAGTTTTACTTCCAAAGTTTGGGGAAACTTAATATATTCTGTTTGCTGTTCTAGACATTTTGCATTATTTAATTTTTTACACCAGTCCAATGAGAATAGGTTGTATTCCCATCTTAAGATAATCAAATTAAGATCCCAAAAGGTTAATATATTGCCAAGAGCCACAAAACAGGATTCGAACAGGTCTAGTGGCGTCAATGATATAGTTATCATTGTAAGATGATGTAAGGAAAAATAGCTATTCTAATGGCCTGGCTGCCTCCATCAAAAACAGTGATTTTTCTTTATAATTTGTTTCTTTTCTAGTTTGCAGTTGGTGAAGAAATATAATATTGTAACTAGCATACACACATATATCTAGTGTAAAATACAGACTATTAAATTATGTCTTATGAATATCTTCTAGTCTGAAATATTTTCTATAGAAAAATTGAGTTTTTGTCTTTTATTTTTATTATTAACAAATTTGGTTTGAAGTTTAGTAGTTCTGGTAAATCACAGTTATTCAAATTGCATTACAAACATTTAAGTGAAAGTTTGTAGAATCAATACATAATGAACTACTTCAAGCAAATTGATATAGGTGTACTCTCAATTTTATGCCATAATGGAAAGCAGCATTAGGACACATAACCCTCAAAAAAATTTAGGCACATAAGATAATGTGCTGTTGCTGGCTAAGTGTTGAATTCTTAAGTGGTTAGCAGTATCCACACATACTGCAGGCTTGATTACTCAGTAACACCTCAGGAGAACAAAACTGCATTATATACTGGTAGGTAGATCTGGGATTCTGATGTGGCCTGCCCCTGCATAAGTGATTATTCAGAAATTTTAGTCTTATAACATGGTAAAATATAGTTCAATTGTTTTCTTAATTTATTTCATAAGCTCTTTTTCTTTCTTCAAATGTGTTTAGAATTGCAAGAAAAAAATAGCTTCATCAAATAAATAACAAATGTCTTCTTACAACATCAGCTAAAAAAAATTACAGAATAAGCTATGAGCTATTTTTAGAATTAGTGGCATATATTTTTTTGAATTTCAGTAGGTACAAAGTAATAAACATATGCCTAGTAAAAAATGGAATACTAGTACATTAATGACACACAGAATAGATGGGTAGATGATAAGCCCAGATGCATACTAGTATTTCCCTAGGTTTGTGCTTGGCTGAAAGATACCTGTGTTAGGAATCCATGGTAAAAGAAATGACCCTCAAGCTGACATGTGGGATCTGTGTGATCCCTGAATAACTAGAAATGAATTGATAGATAGGGCAATTTTTAAAAACTGAATTTGGTTGAAAAATAGGAAGATAGAAACTTAGGAAAGAAGCTATGCTTTATTTTTTCAACTATTTATGGCAAGGAAATGACTATATTTGTGTTAGGTATTATAATGATTGGAATGAGTTGAGTTCAATCCCTTTTGGTCCTTTTCTTCTCTATTCATAATATTTGTATTATATATGATAAATATTGATTGAAAACCCCACTTTAGCCTTTCGTGAGGATTTTTTTCCCACAAAAGTAGGGCTATAAAAATCAAAATCATTAAATAGACTTTTAAATACTTAAGAAAACAAGTTTTACTTCACACTTTCAGAAAAGTCTTTAGAAACAAATGAGATTTTTTTCAGAGTTAAAAAAAATTATCATATACTTTCATCCAGATTCCCACACTATATGCATAACTGTATTTTTGAACCATTTGAAAAATAAGTTGAAAACATAATGACCCTTTACTTCTACAGGGCGCTATAAGTAGAGGCATAATTAACTCCTTTTCTATTCTTAGCTACTGTAATGGGCTGAATTGTGTCTTCCCCAAATTCATATGTTAGTGTCCTAAGCCCCAGAATGTGCCTGTATTTGGAGGCAGGATCTTTAAAGAGATAAGGCAAAACAAGGTTGTTGGGGTGGGTCCTACTCTAACATCGCCAGTGTCTGTATCAGAAGAGGAGAGTAGAATACAAACATACACAGGCCAGACCATGTGAAGACACCAGCACAAGATGGCACCTACAAACCAAAAAAGAGGTCTTAGAAGAAAACAACTCTATTGACACCTTGGCCTCAGACTTCCTAGCCTTCAGAATTATATAAAACAATCTGAGTTAGTTTTTTAGAAGTTTGAGCTTGTTTACCTTTTCTTTGTTCGTAAAAAAAAAAAAAAAAAAAAAAAACTGGGCTGGAGAATGAGAGTGGGGTATGACAGGTAGCTCAGTAAGAATGTCATTCTGTTGCTTAGCAGCAGACAAGAAAACCAAGAGTGTTTTTTTAAAAGTTGGAGTTATAAATGGAACACCTGCATCCAGTTTTGATTGCCTCACTTCAAGAATGATAGAGCATAAATTGAAAGAATCTGAAGAAGTGAAAAAACTGATTATAGGTATTGTGGGGGACTAGTATATGACAGTAATCCGCAAGCATGGTTCAGCAACTGTTTACTTGGTCTGCTAAGCTGTCGACAGTTTCAAGGATCCCTCTGCCTTCATCTTCATGAAGTATAAGACAACAAAAGTAGTTGATCTTTATTTCTGTTAGTTATCAACAATCATATTTTCTCTTTTTTTGTGCCAGTTTATTCAGCAGAGCTATATAAAAGTAAAAATTCTTACCACCCTGACTGTTGATGAAAGCTCTTGGACTTTCCTAGTATATAAACTTATATCTTTTGAAAAGGAGTGTGATTTGATTTGGTTCCATGAATTTTGCTTCTTGTCATGCAGATATTGTGGTCTCTTTACCACATTCTTATTTGACTTAGATAACACATTATTGTACACTGGCGGGTCTTTTAGTCAGCTTTTTTGCTGCTGTGGCCAAAAGACCTGACAAGAATGATATAGAGAAGGAAAAGGTTATTTGGGGTTCAGAGTTTCAGAGGTCTTAGTCCATAGATGGCCAACTCCATTCAGGGCCAAAGTAAGACAGGACATCATGGAAGAAGAGTGGCAGAGGAAGACTGGTTAGGACATGGTCACCAAGAAGCAGAAAGAAAGAGCTCTGCTCAACAAGGACAAAATATATACCCCAAAGACATATCCCCAGGGATCCACCTCTTCCATACCCTACCTGTCTACAGTTACCATCCAGTTAATCCTGTCAGAGGATTAATGTACTGATTAGGTTAAAACTCTCATAACCCAATCATTTCACCTCTAAACTTTCTTGCATTGTCTCACACATGAACTTTTGGGGGACACTTCATATCTAAACCATAATAGCAGGGATGGCCTTTCCCTTAACAGAGTCAGTGCAGCTAACAAACTCCAACTATTAGGAACAAACCATGTGGCAAATGAAAGGAATGTCCTCTCACTTAACAGAACTAATGTTGATGACTAAGACCGAAAGGAGAAGTTAATAGGAAGAACCTACTTTGATTACCTGCGTAGACTAATGGACGCTGTCATTAGCTGTTATCTAAAATGCAGCCAGTTTCAGATTAATTTAACTAAACAATACATGAAACAGAGGTTATTAGTAATTATTTCATTCTTAAGCAATCAAGATTTTTAATAACTATTGAAGTTTCATTTACTATTTATTTACTATCATATGATAAAACTAGAATCCTTGGCATATGTGTTCAAGTAAGAATATATCTGTACTTCTCTCTCCTGATTGGCCTTGTAGAAGTTCCTAAGGAATTACATATGAGACTTTTGGTGGTGATGGTTGTGTGTGACCTTAGTGAATAGGTTGTGGTTTAGTCAGTGTCACGAGGCCTGACCTGTCAGTGCACTCAGTGGAGGTCACCTCTTGGAAGAGTAGGTGACCACAGTCATGACAGGAAATCAGGTATAAAAATCTACCTGGAAAGGACATCATTATTAGAGATGGCTAATTAGCCCATTCTCTCACTGTTGGCATGTCATAAGGGCAGCTAAAGTAGAGTTATAAGACTTGCTGGTGACCATGGAATATAAACATTGAGCATTAGTTATGCGACCTAAGTCGCATAAGTGCTTAATAGCATCGGCACAGAAACAGGTTGACACCTCTATCTGAATAGAAAGGAAAGAAGTGCTTTTTAAGAAGATAAAGAATCTTTGGACCAGAACACTCTCTTAACTGGGCACTGTTTAGGTGACTAGTGTCAAGCAACATATGGCTTAGACTCTTCTTGCTTCCACAACAGCCCAACCCTTACCCCTCTGATTGAAACATTGTTTTTATATATTCAGTAAGGTTCTTGAAGAGTCCAGCTGGAGTATAAACTGATATGTCCTTTCTACTGCAAATCTGTGCTATCATCCATTATGGGTTGTTGATCATTTAGTCGTTTGTAAGAGAAGATGTACTGAACTATATTGTTGTAGGAGAGATCTATTACAATGATTTAAAAAAAAAAAAGTTCTGAAACAAGGGGGCGGGGGCAAGGCATATGTGCGTGAACACTTAGACTTAGATGTATTCCTATTAATACCCTGTATTATTAGAATTTGACAAATTATCCAGACCTTATCCTGAAAAGCTAAATTTCTGAATCTGTGATTCAGGGTAGCTATAAAACACCTTGAATTGAGGTTAGAGAACTTTCCTTTGTTCTCCTCAAAGGCATGTGCAAAAGCTTTATTAATCTATGTCATTTATGATCTTTTCTTTTAGACATTAGTAAGAATTCTAACTTCTACCACAATTACAAATTTATGAACTTTCATTTAGTGAATATATTTTGATAAAATTCCAATTTATTGCTTGGAGATATTGCTCTTATATGTTTGAAATGTATTATGTGATTAGTGAAGTTATATTTGTGATCATGTGATGTCAATAGTCTATATTTTAGCTAACCTAAGTCTAATAAATAAACTTGTTATAGGTCCCATTTTCAATATGCTTTCTAGGAATCATGTTTTAGAGTAGAGAATAGTAATTTGGAATCCTACCTTATGTTGGGTATATAATTAATGGTTGCATTCTTTATTGAAGATAAGTAACAATTTCTAACATTAAGCAAATAGATTATAAATAGTTATAACAATTAGAAATGTATGTTAATGTAAAATATGGAACAAAGTCCCACATACATTGATTATAAAGTACTTTTTGGGGGAAGGCAATTGCTTAAATGCTTTATTATTTAAATCTTTCTCCCTCTTTGGAACACTTTATTTTGTAGTCATTTCAAAGTGAAGAATAAAATGCTGCTCAATAATACAAGTTTTACTTGCTGTCTTAGGTAGTAGATAAGAGCTGCTTTTTTTTCCCCCTCTGTGTTTGTAGTTCTATCAAATTATCTAGTTGATTAATTGTTAATAATACTTTTTGTTACATCTTTAGAAGACATTTTATCAATAAGTCATTGAAAGTGTTTCCCTTCCACACAATTCAAGATATTTATTTACAGAAAAATAAGGTGAATACAAATATCTACACTGTACTGAATATGAACTTTGCATCTCTTGGATTAAAGTGCAAGCCATAGTTGGAGCTGTATTGTGGGCACAAGATATTATTTTGGCTGAGAGATGTGCTTTTATCACTTGCTTCTACTCTTCTGCCATGAACAGGGCTCTATATTAGATTCTTTTTTTTCTTCTACATTTTTTATTGGCACATTATAATTGTATATATTGATGGGTTTGTTATTTGATATTCGAGTTGCCAGAACTTCCCCCCTCCCTCTCTGCTTCCCACCCTTTGGTCCCTTTCTTCCACTGATTTCCCTTTGATTTTTAGGAGATCTACCTTCACCTTTGTTTTCCTTTTTCCTTTCTAGCTTCCACATTTGACTATTAACCTTCTGAGTTTGACTTATTTCACTTACCACAATGGTCTTCAGTTCCATCCCTTTTTCTACAAATTCCATAATTTCATTTTTCCTATGGCTGAATAAAAGTCCATTGTGTATATATGACACATTTTCTTTTTCCATTTATCTGTTGATGGACACCTAGGCTGGTTCCATAGTTTGGCTGTTATGAATTCTGTTGATATTAACATGAGTGTGCATGTATCACCATAGTAGGATCACTTTAATTCTTTAGGATCAATACCAAGAGTGTTATAGCTGGATCATATGGTGGTTCCATGCCTAGTCTTTTGAGGAGCCTCCATACTGATATTCATAGTGGTTGTACTAATTTACAGTCCCACCAACAGTGTAAAAGTGTTCCTCCATAACCCCTCCAGCATTTATTATTACTGTATTCTTTTTTTTAATTAATTTATTTATTTTAATTAGGTATATATGACAGCAGGATGCATTTTGATTCATGGCAGCACAACTTTTCATTTATCTGTATACAGTGTAGCGTCACATTATATATGCAGTCATACATGTACCTAGGGTAATGATGTCCACCTCATTCCACCATCTTTCTGTCCCGCATCCCTCCTCCCCATCCATCCCTCCCCTTTGCCCAATCAAAGTTCCTCTGTTTTCCCCATGCCCCCCCTCACCCATTATGGATCAGCATCCACTTATCAGAGAGAACATTCGGTCTTTGGTTTTTTGGGACTTGCTTAATGTCATAATTTTATTCTCTTTTAATGTTGAGTAATATTCCATTGTGTATATGTACCACAGTTTCTTTACCCATTCATCAATTGAAGGGCATCTAGATTGCTTCCATAGTTTAGCTATTGTGAGTTGAGCTTCTATGAACATTGATGTGGCCGTGTTACTATATTATGCTGATTTTAAGTCCTTTGGGTATAAGGGGTGTGATAGCTGGGTGAAATGATGGTTCCATTCCCAGTTTTCTAAGGAATCTCCATACTGCTTTCCAGAGTGTTTGCACCAATTGGTAATCCTACCAGAAATGTATGAGTGTACCTTTTCCCCCACATTTTTTGCCAACGTTTATTGTTGTCTGTATTCTTAGTAACTGCCATTCTGGCTGGTTTGAGATGAAATCTTAAGACTAATTTAGATTTGCATTTCTCTAATTACTAGAAATGTTGAACATTTTTTCATATATTTGTTGATTGAATGTCTTCTGAGAAGTTATCTATTCAGCTCCTTAGTAGCCCATTTATAGATTGGATTGTTTGGTTTTTTTGGTGTTAAGTTCTTTGAATTTTTTTTATATATTCTGGAGATTAGTGATCTATCTGACTTGCATGTGGTAAAAATTTACTCCAAAAATGTAGGCTGTCTTGTCTCCTCATTGATTGTTCTTTATCTGAGAAGAAGCTTTTTACTTTGAGTCCATCCCATTTATTAATTCTTGATTTTATTTCTTGCATTTTAGGAGTATTGTTAAGGAAGCTGGGGCCTAATCCTGTATGATGAAGATTTGGGACTACTTTTTCCTCTTTTAGGCACATAGTCTCTGTACTAATTCTTAGGTTCTTGATCCACTTTAAGCTGAGTTTTGTGTATGGCAAGAGATATGGGATTTATTTTTATTTTGCTACATATGGATTTCTCATTCTCCCAACATCATTTGTTGAAGAGGCTATCTTTTCTCCAATGTATGTTTTTGGTGCCTTTGTCTAGTATGAAAGTATTTATGTGGGTTTGTCTCTGTATATTCTATTCTGTACCATTGTCTACATGTCTATTTTGGTGCCAATACCATGCCATTTTTGTTACTATAGCTTTATAGTATAGTTTAAGGTCTGGTGTTGTGATGTTCCTGCTTCACTCTTCTTGCTAAGGATTGCTTTGGGTGTTTTGGGTCTCTTATTTTTCCAAATGAATTTCATGATTGCTTTTTCTATTTCTATAAGGAATGACGTTGGGATTTTAATTGGAATCACGTTGAATCTGTATAGCATTTTGGGTAGTATAGCCATTTTGACAATATTAATTTTGCCTATCCAAGAGCATGGGAGATCTTTCCATCTTCCAAAGTCTTCTTTAATTTATTTATTTAGTGATCTGTAGTTTTCATTGTAGAGGTGTTTCACCTCTTGTGTTAAGTTGATTCCCAAGTTTTTTTTTCTTTTTTCTTTTTTTGAGGCTATTGTGAATGGGGGTAGTTTTCCTAATTTCTCTGTCAGAGGATTCATCACTGATGTATAGAAATGCATTTGATTTATGGGTATTAACTTTATATCCTGCTATTTTGCTGAATTAATTAATTAATTATAAAAGTTTTCTGGTGGAGTTTTTTTGGATCCTCTAAGTATAGAATCATGTCATCAGCAAATAATTAATAGTTTGTGTTCTTTTCCTATTTCTATCCCTTTAATTTCTTTTCTCTTTCTAATTGTTCTGGCTACAGTTTCAAGGACTATGTTGAATAGAAGTGGTAAAAGAGGGCATCCCTGTCTTTTTCCAGTTTTTAGAGGGAATGCTTCCAATTTTTCTCCATTTATGATATTGGCTTTGGGTTTAGCATAGATAGCTTTTACAATGTTGAGGTATATTCCTACTATCCCTAGTTTTTCTAGTGTTTTGAACATGAAAGGGTGCTGTATTTTGTCAAATACTTTCTCTGCATCAATTTATATAATCATATAATTCTTATCTTTAAGTCTATTGATGTGATGAATTATATTTATTGATTTCCATATGTTGAACCTGCCTTGCATCCCTGGAATGAACCCCACTTGATCATGGTGCACTATTTTTAAAATGTGTTTTCTATGTGATTTTTGCTAGAATTTTTTGAGAATTTTTGCATCAATATTCATCAGGGATATTGTTCTGAAATTTTTCTTTCTTTGATGTGTGTCTGCCTCGTTTTGGTATCAGGATGACACTAGTTTCGTAGAATAAGTTTGGAAGGATTCATTCCTTTTGTTTTGTTTTGTTTTTTTTTTCTATTTCATGGAATAATTTGAGAACTATTGGTGTGGATTCTTCTTTGTAAGTCTTGTAGAACTTAGTTGTGAATCCATCTGGTCCAGGGCTTTTCTTGGTTGGTAGGCTTTTGCTGGCATCTTCTATTTCCTTGCTTGAAATTGATGTGTTTAAATTGTGTATGTCCTCCTGATTCAGTTTGAGTTAATCATATGCCTCTAGAAATTTGTTGGTATCTTTGAGGTTTTCTATTTTATTATTTATTTTTTAATTGCTTTTAATTTTTAAATACTTGACAGTGGAATTCATCACAATTCTTATTACACATGTAGAACACGATTTTTCATATCTCTATAATGTAATGTATGTTCACACCAATTCATATCTTCATACATGTACTTTGGATAATGATGTCCATCACATTCCACCATCATTGCTAACCCTCTGTCCCTTCCTTCCCCTCCCACCCCTCTGCCTTATCTAGAGTTCATCTATTCCTCCCATGCTCCCTCTCCCTACCCCACTATGAGTCAGTCACCTTTATCAGAGAAAACATTTGCCATTTGTTTTGGGGGATTGGCTAACTTCACTTAGTATTATCTTCTCCAACTGCATCCATTTACTTGCAAATGCCATGATTTTATTCTCTTTTATTGCTGAGTAATATTCCATTGTGTATATATGCTACATTTTTTTCTTATCCATTCATCTACTGAAGGGCATTTAGGTTGGTTTCACAGTTTAGCTATTGTGAATTGTGCTGCTATAAACATTGATGTGGTTGTGTCCCTGTAGTATGCTGTTTTTAAGTCCTTTGGATATAGACTGAAGAGAGGGGTAGCTGGGTCAAATGGTGATTCCATTCCCAGTTTTCCAAGGAATCCTCATACTTCTTTCCATATTGGCTGCACCAGTTTGCAGCCCCACCAGCAATGTATGAGGAGGTTTTCTATTTTAATGGAGTATAAATTTTCAAAATCATTTCTAATTGTCTTCTGTATTTCAATAGTGTCTGCTGTGATATTTCCTTTTTTTCATCACAAATTTTAGTAATTTGAGTTTTCTGTTTCCTCTTTTATTGCAGTGGCTAAGGGTTTGTCGATTTTATTTGTTTATTCAAAGAATTAGCTTTTTGTTTTGCCAATTTTTTGAATTATTTTTTTAGTTTCAATTTCATAGATTTCTGCCCTGATTTTAATTATTTCCTGCCTTCAACTACTTTTGTGTTGGTTTGTTCTTCTTTTTCTGGGGCTTTGACTTTTCTTCTTTTAATGAATGAACTCCATTCAATGCACTGTCCTCTTAGCACTGCCTTCATAAGTGTCCCAGAAATTTTGATAAGTTGTATTTGTCTTCTCATTTACCGCTAAGAATTTTTTTTTTATCTCCTCTCTGATGTCTTCTATTATCCATGTGTCATTCAATAGCATGTTGTTTAGTCTCCAGGTGTTAGAGTAGCTTTTCTTTTAAATTTTATCATTGATTTCTAATTTCATTCCATTATGGTCTGGTAGAATTCATGGTAGTATCTCTATTTTTTTGTATTTGCTAATAATACTTGCTTTGTGGCATAACATATGATCTATTTTGGAGAATTATCCATGTGCTGCTGAGAAGAAAGCGTATTCACTTGTTAATGGATGGAATATTTTATATATATATATACATATATATATCTGTGAAGTTCAAATTATTGATTGTATCATTGAGTTCTGTAGATCCTTTGTTTAATTTGTGTTTGGAAGATCTATCCAGTGGTGAGAGAGGTATATTAAAATCACCCAGTATTATTGTGTTGTGGTCCATTTGGTTCTTGTGTTTGAGAAGAGTTTGTTTGACACGCGTAGATTGCTTGGGACATAGATACTTATGATTGTTACATCTTGTTGATGTATGAATCTCTTAAGAAGTATGATATGTCCATCTTTATCCCTTTTCGCTAGCTTTGGTTTGAAGTCCACTTTATCTGATACGAGGATAGAAACCCCTGCTTGTTTATGTGGCCCATGTGGGTGGTACGTTTTTTCCCACCCTTTCACCTTCTGTCTGTGGATATGTTTTCCTGTGAGATGAGTCTCTTGAAGGCAACATATTGTTGGGTCTTTTTTTTTTTTTTCCTTATTCCAGTTTGTCAGTCTATGTCTTTTAATTGATGAATTTAGGCCATTAACTTTCAGGGTTATTATTGAAAAATGATTTGTATTCCCAGACATTTTGGTTTATTTTTGGTTATTAACTTGACTTGGTTTCTCCTTTGATTGGCCTTTCCTTTAGTGTAGTTCCTCCCTTTGCTGATTTTCATTGTTGTTTTTCATTTCCTTCTCCTGGAATATTTTGCTTAGGATACTCTGTAGTGCACACTTTCTCACTGTAAATTCTAAATTTTGTTTATCATGAAATGTTTTATTTCATCATCAAATCTGAAGCTTAATTTTGGTGGATATAAGATTCTTGGTTAGCGTCCATTTTCTTTCAGAGTTTGGTATATGTTGTTCCAGGATCTCCTGGCTTTGAGGGTCTGGGCTGAGAAATCTGCTGAGATACGAATCGGTCTCCCCCTATATGTGATCTGATTCCTCTCTCTTGCAGCCTTTAAGATTCTATCCTTATTCTAAATGCTAGGTATTTTCATTATAATGTACCTTGGGGTAGATCTTTTGTAATTTTGTACATTTGGTGTCCTTTAAGCCTCTTGTATTTGATTTTTTAATTCATTCTTCATGTTTGGGAAATTTTCTGATATTATCTCATTGAAGAGATTGTGCATTCCATTGGTTTCAATCTCTGTGCCTTCCTCTATCCCAATAACTCTTAGATGTGGTCTTTCGATGCTATCCCATAAATTCTTGGATGTTCTGTTCATGGTTTCTTACCATCTTTACTTTGTTGTCAACTTTATTGTCCAGATTGTATACTTTGTCTTCATTATCTGACATTGTCTTCCAAGTGATCTATTCTGTTGGTGTTTATTGTTTCCTTCATTTCAAGGATTTCTGATTTTTTTTCTCAGAATCTCTCTTTTTTGAAGTAATCTTTTGCTACCTGCATTTGTTCCCTTATCTTTTAGTTTGTGTGATCAATATATGCCTGTATTTTCTCCCTTCTCTCTTTGTTGGTGTGATCAATGGTTGCCTATATTTGCTCTCTCATTTCTTTATTGGAATTATCAATTTTTACCTGTATTTGCTCATTTAGGTCATTCTTTAATTCATAAATCATTCTAATTATGTGTATTCTGAACATCTTCTCAGATATTTCATCAACTGCACTGTCCATGAATTCTGTTATTGTAGTATCCTGGTTTGTTTGGGATACTTTCTTCCTTTATTTTTTCACGTTGTCTATGTGTCTTCCTTCCTTGCAGTACTGATCTGAGACATTGCAGTTTCTACCCTATAATCTTGTAATATCCATGCAGATTATCTGTAACTCCCCTTGGTGTTGGGCTTCCCGACCCTGCTGGTGTCCCACAGTGGAGGCTATTGTAACTAAAGGTGGTGACGGCAATAGCAGAGGAAACTAGAGATAGCAGTGGGAGTGTCCCAGGATGGATGTAACCTCTTTAAGAGATGAGGCTGAAAGGGTGGGCCTTACCCTGGCTTTGGGATGACTGTTCCGAGATGCAGCTGCTTCTAGGCCCTGTCTGTTGTTTCAAGGTGGAGGCTATTGCGTGGGAGGGCTATGGCGGTGGCTACAGTGTCCCAAAATGAAGGTGGATTAGGCCTGGGCTCCCAGGTGGGCTGGGGGGCAGACCCGGACCTACCCTGGGCCTGGGCCCCCACATGGGTGGCAGGGGTGATCCTGGGCTGGGGCCTAGGCTCCAGAGTGGGTCTGCGGGTCAGTGGGGGCAGTCCTGGTCTGAGACCTAAGCTTCAGCATGGGTCTGCTGGTCATTGGGGCGGACCTGGGCCTGACCTTGGCCTGAGCTTCCTCACAGGTGGCAGGGGTGGTCCTGGGCTGGGGCCTGGGCTAAGGTGTCTGTTTGTATTCTTGATGTCTGTCATTCTGACTGGTGAGAAATGAAATCTCTGTGTAGTTTTAATTTGTATTTCCCTAGTTGCTAATGATATTGGACATTTTTTTCATGTATTTGTCAACCATTTGTATTTCTTCTTCTTTTGAGAAGTGTCTGTTTAGTTCATTTGTCTATTTATTAATTGGGTTATTTTCTTTTATAGTGTAAAGGTTTTTGAGCTCTTTATATATTCTAGATATTAATCCTCTGTCAGAAAAATAGCTAGCAAAGATTTTCTCCAATTCTGTGGGTCCTCTCCTCACAGTCCTAATTGTTTTCTTTGCTGTGCAGAAAAATTTGCTGTGTCCCATTTATTTATTTTTTTATTGGTTGTTCAAAACATTACAAAGCTCATGACATATCATCTTCCATACATTTGATTCAAGTGGGTTATGAACTCCCATTTTTTACCCCAAATACAAGTTGCAGAATCACATCGGTTACTCATCCACATTTTTACATAATACCATATTAATGACTGTTGTATTCTGCTACCTTTCCTATCCCCTACTATCCCCCCTCCCCTTCCCTCTCATCTTCCCTCTCTACCCCATCTGCTGTTGTTTAATTCTCTCCCTTGTTTTTTTTTTCCCCTTTCCCCTCACAAACTCTTATATGCAATTTTGTGTAACAATGAGGGTCTCCTTCCATTTCCATAGTTTCCCTTCTCTCTCCCTTTCTCTCCCCCCACTCGTCTCTGTTTAATGTTAATCTTTTCCTCATGCTCTTCTTCCCTGTTCTGATCTTAGTTGCTCTCTTTATATCAAAGAAGACATTTGGCATTTGTTTTTTAAGGATTGGCTAGCTTCACTTAGCATAATCTGCTCTAATGCCATCCATTTCCCTGCAAAATCCATGATTTTGTCATTTTTTAGAGCTGCATAATACTCCATTGTGTATAGATGCCACAGTTTTTTAATCCATTCATCTATTGAAGGGCATTTAGGTTGATTCCAAAGTCTAGCTATTGTGAATTGTGCTGCTATGATCATTGATGTGGCAGTATCCCTATAGTATGCTCTTTTAACGTCCTCAGGGAATAGACCTAGAAGGGCGATAGCTGGGTCAAATGGTGGTTCCATTCCCAGGTTTCCTAGGAATCTCCATACTGCTTTCCATATTGGCCACACCAATTTGCAGTTCCACCAGCAATGTACAAGTGTACCCTTTTCCCCACATCCTCGCCAGCACTTGTTGCTTGACTTCATAATGGCTGCCAATCTTACTGGAGTGAGATGGTATCTTAGGGTGGTTTTGATTTGCATTTCTCTGACTGCTAGAGATGTTGAGCATTTTTTCATGTACTTGTTGATTGATTGTATGTCCTCCTCTGAGAAGTGTCTGTTCAGGTCCTTGGCCCATTTGTTGATAGGGTTGTTTGTTTTCTTATTGTTTAATTTTTTGAGTTCTTTGTATATTCTGGATATTAGGGCTCTATCTGAAGTGTGAGGAGTAAAAATTTGTTCCCAGGATGTAGGTTCCCTATTTACCTCTCTTATTGTTTCTCTTGCTGAGAAAAAACTTTTTAGTTTAAGTAAGTCCCATTTGTTTATTCTTGTATTTAACTCTTGGGCTATGGGCGTCCTATTAAGGAATTTGGAGCCCGACCCCACAATGTGTAGATTGGAGCCAACTTTTTCTTCTATCAGGTGCAGAGTCTCTGATTTGATATCCAGCTCCTTGATCCATTTTGAATTAACTTTTGTGCATGGCGAGAGAAAGGGGTTCAGCTTCATTTTGTTGCATATGGATTTCCAGTTTTCCCAGCACCATTTGTTGAAGATGCTATCCTTTCTCCATTGCATGCTTTTAGCGCCTTTATCAAATATAAGCAAGTTGTAATTTTGTGGATTGGTCTCTGTGTCCTCTATTCTGTACCATTGGTCCACCTTCCTGTTTTGGTACCAGTACCATGCTGTTTTTGTTACTATTGCTCTGTAGTACAGTTTGAAATCTGGTATCGCTATACCTCCCGATTCACACTTCCTGCTTAGAATTGCTTTTGCTATTCTGGGTCTTTTGTTTTTCCATATGAATTTCATGAAAGCTTTATCTATTTCTACCAGAAATGCAGTTGGGATTTTGATTGGCATTGCGTTGAACCTATAGAGAACTTTGGGTAATATCGCCATTTTGATGATGTTGGTTCTGCCTATCCATGAACAGGGTACATTTTTCCATTTTCTAAGATCTTCTTCTAAATCTCTCTTTAGGGTTCTGTAGTTTTCATTGTATAAATCTTTCACCTCTTTTGTTAGGTTGATTCCCAAGTATTTTATTTTTTTTGAGGATATTGTGAATGTGGTGGTTTTCCTCATTTCCATTTCAGAAGTTTTGTTGCTGATATACAGGAATGCCTTTGATTTATGCGTGTTGATTTTATATCCTGCCACTTTGCTGAATTCATTTATTAGTTCTAGTAGTTTCTTTGTAGACCCTTTTGGGTCTTCTAGGTATAGGATCATATCATCTGCAAATAGTGATATTTTAAGTTCTTCTTTTCCTATTTTTATGCCTTTAATTTCTTTTGTCTGTCTAATTGCTCTGGCTAGTATTTCAAG
>NW_025999842.1:19233602-19241444 GCF_001458135.2 Marmota marmota marmota | reverse complement strand
GGACCCTTCTTGCTGTGCCGCGCTGGGCCGCCGGGGGCCGCTTGCAGAGCCGGTCGGGCAGTGGCTGCAGGATTGGACCTCTGCGCCCGCGTGGCCAGCCAAGATTCACTTGTCTGGGACAAACTGTTACCTCTAATAAACTTACTAATTCCTGGCAGGTCTCCTTTCAGCGGAATTTTGCCAGAAGTTCCTCAGTAGGTAGAATGTAGCTGTTTTAATGGGTGTTTCTGATCCGGTTAATGTGGAGATACTGAAAGTGCTGCTTCCTTGCCAGCCGCCATGTTGGATTCCCCGTTAATCTGTGTCCCATTTATTAATGCTTGGTACTATTTGAACTTTAGGGGTCCTATTGAGAAAGTCATTGTCTGTGACTAAAACCTGGAATGTTGACCCTACATTGTCTTCTAGGAGTTCAGAGTTTTTGGTCTCATTCCAAGGTCTTTGATCCATTTAGAGTTGATTTTTGTGCAGGACAAAAGATAGGAGCCTAGTTTAATTCTTCTACATATGGATAACCAGTTGTCCCAGCACCATTTGTTAAAAAGGTTGTCTTTACTTCAGTGTATGTTTTGGTACCTTTGTCAAGGATCAGATGACTATAAGTATGTGTGTTTTTCTCTGTGTCTTATGTTCTGTACTATTGGTCTATTGTCTGTTTTTATGCCAGTACCATGCAGTTTTTGTTACTATAGCTCTGTAGTGTAATTTGAAGTCAGGTATTGTGATGCCTCCAGAGTTATTTATTTATTTATTTATTTATTTGGCTTAAAATTGTCTTGGCTGCTCTGGCTTTTTACTTTTCCACATGAATTTTAGGAGAGTCTTTTCTAGTTCTATGAAGAATGTCACTAGTGTTTAATGGGGATAACATTGAATCTGCATATTGCTTTGGTAGTACGGCCATTTAAACAATAGTAATTCTGCCTATCCATGAACACTGCAGGTTCTTCCATCTTCTGTGATCTACTTCAAGTTCTTTCTTCAGTGTTCTATAGTTTTCATTGTAGAAGGTCTTTTACCTCCTTGATTAGATTTATTCTTAGAGTTTTTTTTTTTTTTTTTTGAGATTATTGTGAATGGAATTATTTTCCTGATTTCTTTTTCAGTAGGATCATTGTTGGTGAACCTACTATAGGAAAGCTATTGATTTTTTATGTTGATTTTATAACTTTCTACTTTGCCAGATTTGCTTATTAGCTTTAGCAGTCTTTTGGTGGAATTTTTTGTATCTTCTAGATATAGGATCATATCATCTGCAAACAGTGATAATTTGACTTTTTTTTTTCCTCTTTTTCTCTTGTGGGTTGTTTTTTGTTGTTGTTGTTTTGGTGGTACTGAGGATTGAACCCAGGCCTTGTGCAAGTGAGGCAAGTATTCTACCAACTGAGCTATATCCCCAGCCCCTCTTTTTCCCCTATTTTTATCACTTTTATTTTCTTCTCTTGTCTAATTGCTGTGGCTAGAATTTCTAGCACTATATTAAATAGGTGTGGTGACATTGGACATCCTTCTCTTGTCCCAGATTTTAAGGAAATGTGTTCAGTTTTTCCCCATTTAGTATTAGGTTGATTTGGGGGGTTTTATATATAGCATTTGTGATGTTATGGTAAATTCCTTCTATCCCTAGTTTCTTCAGTGTTTTTATCATGAATGAATGCTAGATTTTGTCAAAGACATTCTCTGTATCTATTGAGATTACTAAGTGATTCTGTTAATGTGATGAATCATTTATTGATTTGTATATATTAAACAATCCTTGCATCTCTGGAATAAAACCAACTTGATTGTGGTGTACGATCTTCTTAATATGTTGTTAAACACAATTTGCTGATATTTTATTAAGTATTTTTATGTCTGAGTTCATCAGGGATAATTGTCTATAATTTTCCTTCCTTGATGTGTCCTTATCTGGTTTGGGCTTTATGGAATGAATTTGGGTATGTTCTATTCCTTTCTGTTTCATGGAATAATTTGAAAGTACTGGCATTAGTTCTAAAGAAGGTTTGGTAAATTTCTGCTGAGAATCCATCTGGTCCTAGGTTTTTCTTTGTTAAAAGGCTTTTTTATTACTGCTTGTATCTCATTACAAGTTATTGGTCTGTTTAGTTTTTCTATGTCCTTTTGATTTAGTTTTGATAGATCATATTTGTCTAGAGATGGTTTTCCAATTTATTGGAGAATAAGTTTTCAAAATAGTCCCTAAAGATCTGCTGAATTTCTGAGATGTCTGTGGTGATTTGTCCCTTTTCATCTCTAATTTTACTAATTTTTTTTTCCTTTTCCTTTTGGTTAATTTGTCTAAGGTCTTATCACTCTCGATTATCTTTTCAAAGAACCAACTCTTTGTTTCATCAATCCTTTGTATTTTTGTTTTATTCTCAAATTCATTGATTTTGGCTCTGATCTTAATTATTTTCTTCCTCCTACTAGTTTTGGTATTGGTTTGTTTTTCTTTCTCATCTCTTTGAGATGTATCATTAGGTTGTTTATTTGGAATCTAATTTTCATATGTAGGCACTCCTAGCTTAAACTTTCCTCTTACAATTATAATTCATAGTGCCCCAGAGGTTCTGGTGTGTTGTGTCACTCTTCTCATTTGAGTGTAAGAATTTTTTAATTTCTCCCTTGATTTCTTCTGCCATTCATTCATCATTCAAAGTGGTATTGTTCAACCTCCATGTGTTTAGATAGTTTCTGTAGGGTTTTGGTGTATTGATTTCTAATTTCATTCCATTATGACCTGATAAGATGAAAGGAATTATATCAGATTTTTTGTATTTGCTAAGAGATTTTTTGTTATTTTTTTTTAGTTATACATGATAACAGAATATACTGTGACATAATTATAAAAGCATAAAATATAATTTGTTCTACTTTAGCCCCCAGTATTTCCCCTACCTCTCCCTTCCTCCCATCCCCATTTCATTCCCTCTACTCTACTGTTCTTTTGGCTAAGAGTTGCTTTGTGGCCTAAAATATGGTTTATTTTGGAGAAGGTTCCATGAGCCACTGAAAAGAATGTGTATTCAGCTGTTGTTGGATGCAATATTCTATTGAGGTCTGTTAGGGCCATTTGATTTATAATATTTTTCAAGTCTAGAGAGTCTTTACTGAGTGTATGTCTGGATGACCTATTTGATAGTGAAAGTGATGTATTGAAATTACCCAGAATTTTTGTACTGGGGTCTGTCTGGGGCTTCAGTTTGAGTAGTGTCTCTTTCTTGTAATTAGTTGCACCCATGTTTGGGGCATAAATATTTATTATTGTTATATCTTCTTGTTTGATTGTCCCTTTACCAATATGAAATGACCTTCTTTGTCTCTTCTGATTAATTTAGGCATGAAATCAACTTTGTCAGATATGAGAGTAACTATTCCTGCTACTAGCTATAGTAGCTATTTCTGTGGCTCCATTCACAAAGTATATCAATTTATATTCATTCACTTTCATACTGTAGCAGTCTTTGCCTGTAAGGTATGTCTCTTGCAAATAGCATATAGGTAGGTCTTGATTTTTAATCCATTCTGCCAGCCTGTGTCTTAATTGGAGAGTTAAAACCATTTACATTTGATGTTATTATAGACAGATATTTATTATTTCCTGACACTTCTCATTTGATTAGCTACTCTTCAAATGAGATGTGTTTTCTTTGTGAGCTCTAAGAGGTTTTTTTTTTATTTCTTCTTTGTGCAATATTTTTTAAAATGAGGTTTTGTAATGCCAGTGTAGTAGTCATAAATTGTTTTAATTTCTGCTTATTATGGAAGGTTTTTATTTAATTTTCAATTTTGAATGATAGCTGTGCTGGATATAGAAATCTGGGTTGACAGCTATTTTCTTTCATGACTTGGAACACTTCATTTCAAGCCCTCCTGGCTTGTAGAGTTTGTGCTGAGAAATCAGAAGTGCTTCTGATTGGCTTGCCTCTATATGTGACCTGACATTTTTCTCTTGAAGCTATCTATCCTTGTTCTGTATGTTAAGCATTTAATTATAATGTCTTGTGGAAAGGTTCTTTTTTGATCTTGTCTGTTTGGGGTTCTGAATGCCTCCTGTATTTGGATGTAAATCTCATTCTAAGGTTTGGAAAACATTATTATTTCCCTGAAGAGTTTATCCACTCCATTAGCCTACATCTCAAAGCCCTCCTCAATTCTAATGATTCTTAAATTTGGTCTCTTCATCTTGCCCCAGAGCTCATATATATTCTGATCATGGTTCCTTTTTTTTTTTTCTTTAATACTGTCTCAATGTTCAAGACTGGCCACTTTGTCTTTCACCTTTGTGATTCTGCCTTCAGCATGGTCTACTCTCTTTAAAAAACTTTCAGCTGAACATTTTATTGATTTATTGACTTTCATTTCCAAGATTTCTGTTTGGTTCTTTTAAAATATTTCTATCTCCTTTATTTCTCATTCATATTCTGTACTGACTTCCTTAATTCATTTCATTGTTGTTTTGTGTGTGTGTGTGTGTGTGTGTGTGTTCTCTTGGAATTAATTAATCATTTTTATATATTTTTAAAAATTCCTTATCTGATATTTCATCCATGTAAATATTTTTGTGATCATTTGCTGATGAATTATGACCTTTAGGAGGTATTGTGTTAGCTTGCTTTTTCATGGTTCTTGTATTCATGTGTTGTGTTTTATGTATCGTTGGAAGGAATTTCTCTTCCACTCTTATGTGTGGACCTTTTTAGGGTACAGTCTTCACTGCCAAAGTGTCCTGAGTGATAAAAATTGAAACCCCCCCCCCCATAGGTGTGGTGTCCACAGCCTTTGTGTTATTTCTCTCTGTTTTTGCTATAGCAATGTATGTCTTTAGATGGGACCTGGGGGTTAACCCCTAGCCATTTCTACTTGGGGCCTACTCAATTAGTTTGCGTTTTTGTCTCTTCAATTCTTTGTTTTAAAGTATAGCTGAAGACTGAATATTATTAATTTGCTGTGGAGCAAGGTGTGCTGTCTTTTGGTTGAATTTACTTTAGCAGCAGAGTTTCTACCCTGAGAACTTGTACTGTCCCTGTAGGTTCCCAGCATCCCCACAGAATGGGGGGAAACAAAAATAGCAACAACCAATGCAAACAATATACAGCATTACACTAAATATATGGTTCCTACTATGTCGTCTACAATATTAATTGTCACAAAAACCAAAATGGTAGGGTTAGCAGTTGTCAACAGCAAAAACAGTAAGTAGCTATGGACTATGTCTGGCATTAAAACAAACAACAGGTGTCAACTATGTTATCCCATCAGTAATAACTGCAACAGCATTAATGGTGGAGGGCAGGAGTTTTAGAAACCAATTAGTGCTAAAAGATAGTAAGAATATAGTTAATCAAGAGCAAAGAAAAATGTGATAGGAAGGTAGAAAAGACTTTACAATTTCAAAAAGGGAAAAGAGAATGCAGAAGAGATGTAGTATGTCATGGTTATAAGAAAGGAGGAGAAAAAATAAAAGTAACAAAATAAAAGGAGAGTTAAAGAACAATAGAATTTGACTATTAGCAGAAGAAAAGAAAGAGAAACAAGTGAAAAACAATATAAAACAAAACCAAAACCTAAATATACTAATCAAGAACTCTAATCCTCAAAAAAAGATAAGGCAAAGAAAAATAACTGCATTTTAAAAAATGCTAAAAATGAGAAAAAAAGAAACAAATATGTGTATGTATCCATTAACCAAATGTGCGTGCGCGCGCACACACACACACAAGAAAGAAAGAAAGGAAAAAGATTCTTAATGAAAAATGAAGGAATTATTTCCACTGAAGTGGTCAAAATAGTCAGTGAGAACAAATGGTCACTGTCTATGCCCAAATGTCTTTTTTTTCCATTTCTTCTTGAGCTATGAACTGAATGCAAGAGCAAGGACTAAGGGTTGCTAAACCTTCCCTCTTTTTGTATTGCTCACCAAGGTGCCAGTTGGAGTGGCCTAAGATGGAGTCTGGTTCAAATAAGTCTCAGCTGGATGGGAAGTACTGTCAGTTGGAGTTTTGTCTGCCCAGACCAGACTGATGACAGGGTGGGGCTGCTGCAGAGTTCTAACAGTGGGATTCCACAAGTGGAGCTTAGGTCTAATCAGGCCTTAGGGGCTTCATTGGATGGTGTTTGCTCTGGAGAGAGTATATCAACACACCCCTAAGGCCTGGAAGTTGCAGATCTCTATGAGAAGTTTGGATCTCCAGAACTTCTCAAGGATTATACTTGGGTGAGGGAGGCAATCCTTTACCCCTTCTTCCCATGAACGCAGCCTTTCCCAGTTTTAGTCCTTTAGTGTATTCACACCCACCTGTTCAGATTCCTTACCCACTTAAGCTGGTCATGTGAGTTAACAGACTCAATGGGGGGAAGTGAGTTGGGCTCCCTTTCACTTTTGCAATTTGAATCCCTCTGGGTAAGATATTCTGTGTGCCTGTTCTTTTACCCCTCTTCTAGGTACACCCTAGATCACCCAGCAGGCCTTTCAAAGAAACAGTGCACAGTGTAGCCTCTGGATCAGCTAAGGGCAGGCTGCTCTTCTGATCTCAGGTGCTTCTGTGTGTTCTTCCTCCCTCTGTGCCAAATAAGTGCCACTACTGATTCTGACACAACTGGCTTGGCTCCAATGTAGTCTTTTTTTCTTTGTTTAATGTACCCAAATTTCTGAGTCTCTCAGACACTCTGACAATCCAATATTTAGTTTTAGTGAAATTCTTTTTTCACCTACCTCGCAGAGAAACAGTTCTCCTACTGCTTGAATCCCGTGCCATGGAGCAGCTAGAAATGCAGTCTTCCTCTAGCTCACCATCTTGAAACTCCCTCCTGAAGTCCTTGATACATTGTAAAATATGCATGATATACATAAGTATAACTCTACTAAGCCATTAATCTGGACTGTCTAAAAGTTAAATGTGAGTATAATAAACAGATCATTTTTTGTTATTTTTGCTTAGAAGTCTAGAAAATGAGAAGTTATAAAGTTTAAGGGTAGCATTTCTTTATAAAACTGTCCATGAACATTTAAATTCATGCCTTCTTTTACCTATTAAAGTACCTTTTTCCTTGTAAAAAGAAAAGGCATTAATAATAATTCTTTATAACTGTATGGCACTTCATATCTGCTTACACTGAACTTTTACGTCTATTGTCTATCATTTTACTGACTAAAACTATTTTTGAAGTTGAAATTGTTCATTTTAGAGTTAGTCACTGGAGCATCTTAATATTTGGAGGCTTCACTAAGGACAGTAAGGGGAATAAATTTGCTAAAAAAAACAAATAGGAGGGCAGTAGTGAAAGGAGGTGAAATAGTCTTCTTTCTATTGTAATCATTGCAATATGGTGTTTATAGACTAATTCCTTTGCAATTCTTTTGTGAATCATGGTAAATTGTCAGGAACTTTGACCCATGAGCATGCTTTTCCACTGTTTTTGTCTAATTGTGATAAACTGTTCACACTGAGCTTGTCTCTTGCTTTTGTACTTCACTCATAACCTGTTATAATATTTTACCATTTACTTTGACACCTTACTATCAGAAATGGTTATCATGTGATCTATTTAAATATTTATTATGTGTTTATTCTTACAGTGGGGTACTAGGTTAAGAAGCTACATATGCTTTCTCACTTCGATGAGTTGTTAATTTTTTATTTTATTTTATTTTATTTTTTTTAATTTTTTATTGTGGGTTGTTCAAAACATTACAAATTTCTTGACATATCATATTCGACACTTTGATTCAAGTGGGTTATGAACTCCCACCTTCACCCCATACACAGATTGCAGAATCACATCAGTTACACATCCATTGATTTACAAATTGCCATCCTAGTGTCTGTTGTGCTCCGCTGC
>NW_025999842.1:19192911-19228688 GCF_001458135.2 Marmota marmota marmota | reverse complement strand
TTCGGCTGCTTAGTGCTTGTTGTATGCTCTCATAGGAGCAGGATCCAAGAAGCAGCCTCCGCAGGCTCCGCGGGACGGTTCCGGGAGCCGGAACTCGGCCGCCCCGCGCTCGGTGTTCGCTCCGATAAGCTCAGGTTCTAAGAAGCACCCAGGCGCTGAACCCTAGCAATCTGTCTGCAAGCCGCAGGTGAATTGCAGCCTGAAATTACCTGATCTATGGCTGAATGAGCTGCGGTCAGTCGAAAACAGGGAAGGTGACGTCAGTTTACCAACATGGTGGCTGCTGGCCTCCTCTGTGGTCTGACCGGTGTGGAGAACCGAGATGGACCGCTTCCTTCCCCCGTCTCGAACCCAGAATTCAGCCCTGAGTACGGTGCTTGCGCGGCTGGCAGAAACTGCAGCGCTGTAACCCTGCGTCTCTATCCCAGCGCACGCTGCCGACTCTAGCCGCGGGGCGATTTGCTGAATAAGCAGTGTTACCCTCCGTGCGACAAACCTCTCGCGTTTGAGTCCCCGTTGCCGATCCTCGTGCGATGGAAATCCTTCCTCCAGGTTCCGGAGCACCCCACTATTGCTGGAAATTCCTAACAAGATATCCTTTAGCCGTCCTGACTTGTCATACTCCCACACAGTGAAGCAGCACACGGGGGTAATGCACTCCCCTCGCCGCCATCTTGAGTTGTTAATTTATTACTAATAGTTTTCCACTGGGCTTTGAAGCTGCTGAACAGTGTTAGTAGGTAGATTATAGGTAGAATGTAAAAGAATTCTTTATGAATGCATATTTATCAAATAACTGCATTTACTTAGAGTATATTTTGATAATCTATAGAAGAAATTATCATGGATCCAGTCACTCCTTAGTGAATTCCTTTCTGTAATGATTTAAATAAGACTGGTTTTATTTGAAAATTATAAAACATTTGAAAACAAATATGCTGACTTGCATTATTAAAGCTATAACTATTTAAATTATATTTTAATCTTTATAACTTTTTGTGATTCTGCTGAATGAGTCTTACAGAACTAACCAATAGAGTTTGCAGACTTGGGGATTCAAGATACTTTATGTCTTAAATAAAAGGTTTATAAGATTTTACTTTTTATTTCTGAATATTTTTTTCATAGTACACTTAATGTAATTGATTCATTCATTTGCATGCTCTAGTTGTGTATAAGTGTTGCAAGTACTTATTATGGTGGAATTGTTTTCTTCTTTTAAGGAGGGATCTATAAACTTTTTCTGTGGATGGCCAGATGGGAAATATTTTACACCTTGCAGGCCATATGTCTCTGTCATGAATAGTGCAGAAACAGCCACAGACATGGGCTGGGGATGTAGCTTTGCAGTAGAGCACCTGCCTACCATGGGTGAGGTTCTGAGTTCAATCCCTAGCACCAGAAAAATAAAAATAAAACAAACAAACAATAGCAACAACAAAACGAGCCACAGACAATACATTAATGAGTGGATGTGTCTGTGTTGCAGTAAAACTTTATTTACAAAAACAGCAGTAGATAGGATTTGGCCTGTGAGCAGCAGTTTGCCAATTCCTGCTCTAAACTGTTGAGTCTGTGATTTCTCCAAATAAGGCCATTTTGTATTTGGAAATAAAGTGTAAATTTCTTCATAGTTTCTCCTCTTTTCTTTGAAATTAACAGCAATATTTTGATTCCAAATACTAACAGTATAGAGAAAGAATATTCTAAAGATACTTTGGAAGGGAATGAGTTAACCGAATTTTAAAAAGATATGCAACCTGTTTCTATAGATGTGTTCTTTCAGCACATCTGAGTATGCCTTAGTCTCTAGCTTTTCACTGATGAGCTCTGTGGGAGAAAGCCACAAAACTGGTAATTTGTACTTGCTCACTTCAGTGGTAGCTGTCGACCCTTTTATCTTCATTCAACTCCTTGTTAAGTTCCTCACAGTATCTGTTCCTTTGGTCATCACCTTGTATCCCCATCTAAGTCTTAGCATTTGATCTCACATCTCTTATTCAGCAAAGATGAGTGATGTCATCCAACATGAATCTTCTTTTGTTCTGTGTTCCTTTTCAAGGTAAAGATAAAATATCATAATTCCCTCTAAGATTACATGATTTTCTAATTCCCAGTTTAATTTGTAGTCTGGTTAAGTTGTTTTAACACCAGAATAATTATAGTCAGTCATGAGATTCTTTTCTGACTTAAAAGTTCTCCTAGAGAAAAGAATACATCTACTATTCCACAATATGTTTTCCAGGTACATATGAATAGTCTCTTAGTTCAAAAGGTAGTTACTTTTGTGCCTTAAAGTTACAATCTTTAGGATAGACAGTAAGTAATAGATAGTCCTCTAAGGAACATTCCAGGCAAGTTAATAATGGTTATTTTTGACAATAAATATTTTTTTTATTCTTCTTTTTAATTAGAAAAACTGATTCACCAGGGAATTCATCTAAAACTCTAACAAGAGCATCTTGTTATCTAGCCTGGGGATGTCTAATCAGAACTGGGTAGCAGTATTATAAGGCTCTCTCCAGGCCGTTTTCAGGGTTTGGATGAAAGTCTTAAGAGAAAGGAGCGGTTTTGGTATAGGCAAATATACCAAGAGTACATCATGATTTGGCATTGACCATGCTTCAGGGTCAGAACTAAGCTAAGCCTATTGCTGGTTCTGCAGTATTCCTAGTTCCTGTGCAGATCACTGCACCTTCAGAAGTCCTAGTTCAAAACAGAGTGATCTACAAGATCCTGAGGGAGGAATAAAATGTCTAGGTTGGAGGGTGAAGGTTGAAAGAAATAAATTAAAAGCATCTTTTTTAAAAGAAATAAAAATTATGCAGTATAAAGAAACTAATCAAGAACAAGTAGTTGTAAAAAAGGACTGATTAGAAACCTAGGAAATAAATTGTACTTATTAGAATTTTAATTCCATAGATGAGATAAATTCTAAATTGGATGCAGAGATTTGCTGAATTAGAAAAGAAGTTTGAGGACTGTACTTAAGTTTGTAAAAATTGTGAATGTCAGATACTGCTGTAAGTTCTTTATATTTGTAAAATACACACCAGTTAATCCTCAAAGCTACCCTATTCATTCATTTAATAAATACATATTTACTGTGTTCCATACACTATATTATTTATCTCTTGTTATATATTAATTACTTTGAAACTTAGTGGTTTAAAACAACTTATATTTATTATCTCACACATAATCTTGGTAGTGTTTTATTAACTGGGTAGTGTTGACTCTAAGGACCATAGAAAGGCCTCAAAGGAAGCTGCCGCCAAGTTGTTACCTGGGACTCCAGTCATCCCAAAGTTTGACTACTAAGGGATCAGCTTCCAAACTCACTCTCATGACTATTGGCAGAGCTGTTCTTTAGCTCTTGGCCAGAGGCCTCTGTTTCTTTCTACATGAGAGTCTCCATAGGTTGCCTGAGTGTTCTTATGATATGGCACATGATTAATGGAGGAAAAAGGGAAGCTAATACAGGACCCACAGCCTTTTTACAACTGAATTAGTTAGGGTTCTCTAGAGAACAAAACTAATAGAAGACTTATTACTGTAAGCAACTGGCTCATGTGATTATGGGGGTGGCATGCCTCAAGGTCTCCAGGCTGAGCTGGCAAGCTGGAGACCCAGGAAAGCTAATAGTATAGCTCCGCTATGAAAGCCAGCAGGAGTCTCAGGAAGAGCTGATATTCTGTTTATATCAAAGTCAGGACAAAGCCAGTGTCCCATTTTGAGAGCCATCAGGTGGGAAGAATTCTCCCTTATTTAGTTAAACAAAAGGGAAGGCAATCTGTTTTACTCAGTCTGTTAATTTAACTGTTAAGCTCACCCCAAACACAGCCTCATATAAACACCCAGAATAATATTTGTCCAAATGTTTGCAAGCCCAGTCAGGTTAATAAATAAAATTAATCACAATAACCTAATATCCAAAGTGGCACGCCATCACATCTGCTATATACTGTTGGTTAAAAGTAAGTCACTAAATCTATCACACCTATTACAGGGAAAGAAATTAAGCTCTACTCTGAAAGGAGGGAACCTGGAATATCATATGGACTTTTTTTTAAGCCACTGTAAGCACTGTAACTTGGGAAATTGTAATGTCCATTGAATATAAAAGTTCAGAAGAAACTGGAAGGAATGGTAGAAAAGTAATGTTCAAAAAGAATTGGTAAGAATCTGCACTTCTCGTGAAGAACAATATGAGTCTTCAAATGAACTCAGAATATCAAGTAAAACTAATGAAAATTAATCTTGAGTGCTTATTTGGAGCTTCTAGCAGGGAACTCAGCTATTCATATACCCTTGATCAAAGAATGGTCCTTCTCTATTGAGGAAGGTCATCCTCTTTGAGTACACAGGTTCAGGAAGAATGCACATGGAGTGGTGAGGGAGGAAGGGGACACCCCTCTAACTAGCCAGATAAGCTGAATCAACCCTTGCAATCAATGGGGTAACAAATGTCTCAGCCAGACCATCCTCACAGCTGAAAATAAATCTTCCTAGACACAATTTAACAAAATTGTGATCTTTAAAAATAAAGAGACAAGAGCTATTGGCGGTGGTGGGGGTGGGGAGAAACCACTGTCCGCTGTGCACAAAAGAAGACAATTAGATTGGGAGTAGACTTCTTATTAAATAACAGTGGCTAATAATTAATGGAGTAATATTTTCAAAGTAGTAGAAGAAGATAACAGTTATCTTTAAGTTTTAAGCTTGGCTAAACTTACAGTCAAGATTGAGGATAAATAACATGTAAGTTGTTTAGCTTTGTGACTCAAATTTCTCACCTATAAATGGTAATAATGATTATAGTTCATAAGTTATTATCTGTTCTGTTCACTGCTATATCCCAAGTGTCTGATACATAGTAGGCATTCATGACTATTTGTTAAGTGAATGAATGAATAGAGTTGTTGTGAATTTTAGTTAAAGAATTTACAGCAATGCATGACTTATCAATATGTACTCAGTAAATAATTGTTAAGATTTTACCACCCGTTAACTAAAAGAACTGTTTAAAAAAATTCTGTGAGGAGGTATCAAATGTAATAAATAATTATAAAAAATGATAAGATGCCAGTAAATTAATTAATGATTATGGGGTGGGGGGAGAAAGGGTAATCTTTTTGTATTATTTTGAAAAAGGTAAAACCAAAATTTAGAAGGTGATTCTTAAATTGATGTGAAAGAACAAAAAGGTCAAAAACAGCTGAGAGTGTTGAGGAATGAAGGATGTTTACCCTACTAGATTTTAAGGCTTATTACAAACAATAATGAGACTTAAGAGTTGGTGCAGGGAAAGGCAAATAGACCAGTGAAACAAAATGATCCAAAAGTATACACACACATATATGGAAATGCAACATATGACAGAAAGCATCACAAATCAAAGGATAAAGTAGACTTCAATAAATTGAACTGGACAAGGGGTGAGGATGAAATATTATATTCTGTCATATATAAAAACTGTTCATTAAGAACTTAATGGCAAAATGAAGACTTTAAAGCTGTTATTTTATTAAAAAGAATATTTTGTTTTGAGTAAAGAACTGTTTAAAGGGGCTGGGGTAGTGGCTCAGTGGTACAGAGTGCTCACCTAGAATGCACAAGGCACTGGGTTTGATCCTCAGCACCACATAAATGTAAAATAAAGATTTTTGTGTCCACCTAAAACTAAAAAATAAGTATTAAAAAAAGAACTGTTTAAAGACAGCAGAATGCAAGCATAAGGGAAAAAAGATTAATATGACCACATTAAATTTTAAAATATGCACATCTCAAAAGATCCTCTATAGAGGATCAGATTTAGAGAAGGTATTTGTAATAACTATAGCTAACAAAGATCCTATATATGCATACACATATGCATATATCATACTTAAAGAATTCCTGAAAATTAAGGAAAAAACAGCCAGTGGAAAAATCAGCAAAGAATATAATTATGTAATTTACAGAGCAAGAAATATGAGTGGCCAATAAACATGTAGAAAGACTCTCATCCTCACCAGTGATCATACTACTTAAAATTATACCATTCCATATTCATCAGAGGGATAATTGTTAGAAGGGATGAAAAGACAGTTGTGTTGACAAAGATGTAATAAACTAAAAATACCACTTATTTAAATTAGTATGACTCAAATATTAAATAGAGCTATTTTGCTGAATTGTATAAAGTAAGAGCATACCAAAACATGTAGAAATTGTTACTCTGAGGTGTGCTCTAGAGAAATGTTCTTCTATATGGACAAGAAAGTACATTTAAGAATGTTTATTATAACACTTTTGTAATAGGGAAAATTGTAAACAACTGCTCATCAAATGAGAGTATATGTTGTAATTTATTTCTAAAATGGAATATTATACAACATTTAAAATCAGTGAACTAGAACTATATGTAGCAACGTGGACAAATACCTTACAAAACAAATGAGGAAGATGAGAAATACACATATGCATATACCATGAATACCAATATTAAATACTAACTATGGATGTATCGAGTATAGTAAAATTATATCACCTGTGTGTGTTTTGAGGTGAGGGGTATCTCCAACATAAGTGGCCTACCACTGAGTTTTAAAAATTATATTTTAAAGTTATGTTTCCTAGGCTGGCCTCAAATTTGCTATCTTCCTACCTCAGCTTCCTGAGTTTCTGGAATTATAGGCATGCACCACAGTGCCCAGCTTCAAATATGTTTTTAAACACCAAGTCATTATAAAGTTACTTATGAGGAACTATATGTATGGATGGAGAGATATAAAAATAGAGATATTAGTAAAGAAGGCAAAATGTTAGTTGATAAATTTGAGTATTGACTACATGGGTATTATATTGGATCCTATACTTGTCCATATACTTGAGATTCTTCATAATAAATCATTTTAAAATAAACCACAAAACATGGTTCGTTCATGAACTATTTGTAGACCTCCACATGTGTATGTATATATTTTTTTGAATTTAAAATTTCTTACTCTTTAGAAAGTCTCTCTAATGTATTCTGGGTCTTGCTCATGGGAAAGTTTTATAAAACAACTTTCTTATAAGGATTTGGTATTCTAATAAAAAACAAATCAAATGTTCTATATTTGATAGTAAGTCAGAATGGCTTAAATATATGGAGAACCTCAAAGTTAGTTTATCTTAATATACTGTTTCTAATGTTAATATTCTAAGAGCTACATGGGATTGTCTTATAAATGTTATGGTAAAACAAGTATAAAATCAATGTGAACTTTTTTTTTTTTTTGCTTAAATTTAAAGAAATGCTCAAGAGGGAAGTAATTAGACTAAAGTCTAATATTCCTCTGGATCTTATTATAACCATTAATATATATTTTTGCTTTAAATAAACTGATTTTTATGTAAAATTCTTTCTTTATTTTCTCAATGAAAATCTTATCTGAGATTTGACTAAACGTTTTGTGTTACCATTGACACATTCTTCACCCCCCAGTGTGTTCAGTAGCTGAACATATTATGTAAGCTTTAACCTAGGTTGTATAAGAGCTCAATTTTGTTAGATATAATTTAGGTCAGATGTTTAAAAAGTGATTTTGCTGTGTAAGTCTGAATAGTTTTCTCCTTAATTTACAAAAGAAATGCTAGAAATTTGGATATTTTACATTGCTTTATTTATTTCTTTTTACAAATTTTCATTGTAGGTGTGCTATAAAATAGGATTTTAAAAATATTTGAGACTGGTATGATTATGTAGCAGTCTAGCATATCTTTGGGTTTCTTTAGTGGTGAGACCGTTTACATTGGACAAGTTAGATGGGCTTAAATGGCAAGAACATGACTAGAAAGTGCATGTTAGGTACATTTCAGTCAGCATGTTGCTACTGACAGGTGCTCAATGGTTGTTGGTATCCTTGTCAGCAAAGAGAATCCTTTGACATTAAAGTCACCAGCTTAGTCCTGATTTGGGGTGACTCTATTGGCAGTTCCATCAGACTGCAACTGATCAGTGAATGTCAGAGCTGCTGCTGTTTTTCAGGAGTGTCACTAGGCCCCTGTGGTGCATGCACGTGCGCACTCACTCTCTCTCTCTCTCTGCATGCTCGCTCGCTCTCTCTCATTCTGTCTTTGGAGGGAGGGGTGGTTTAATTTGTCTTATAACCAGGCTTTCAAATTGCTTTCCTCTGGGAAATAAACTGAGAGGTTACAGGGAATACAGTATCTTTGGAGCATGCAAAACCATATACAACGTGATGACTTACATGGAGACTAGTAATGATTACCTTGACTCCAAGCCAATCAATGGTGGGCGCACCTGGGGACTCATTAAATGGCATTTGTGGAATCTGTAACTTAGATTTTGAGCTGTATTTCAGGAAAAGCAGTGACAGCTTTTAATGTCTAATTGACCTCTTCTCTTTGTTTCACTTTCATTCACTTTCCATATTTGCCTCTGATGTGGTCCCCGATGGCAGCAAACAGCACTGCTCAGCATTTTGAACTTCTGTTCAGAGCTTCAGCACCTCAGTTTGGGCAGTTGTGTAATGGCAAGTATTTGAAAATTCTTTATATTCAATTGCTTTTTCTTTTTCTTCCCATGAGTGAATTTCCTGGTCCACTGCACCCAACATTTATCCACAGTTTCTGACTTATGGTTAACTGTTTTGTACCCCACTTTCAAACATTTTTCTTCAATTGGCGAGGATGTCTTTGAAACACTAACATTTATCAACAAGAGACATTTATCAACAAGAGTAAGAAAAGTACAGAGGGTGGAAAAAGTTCAGTTCTGCCCAAGCTAGCTGTTATCACAAACAAACTATTTACCTCTCTGGGTTTCTTTACAAAATAAGATATCAGTCATATCCATGTGTTAATAGTTTAATAATTTTTTACAAAGTTAATTTTAGTTTTTGTAAATTCTTGGAATATTTCCAAGAAATATTGATGATAATAGACTTTTTTGTTTCTATAGAGTTTTTTATTTATTTTAACTGTCCTACTTGGCAAAATAAAAAGACCAACACCTTATATTAGAACTCAGTTGTTTTTGAAATTTTACTCTGTGAAATCCAGAATCCTAGGAACTCTTAGACTAGATAGATAATTTCTAAAATTCTTCAAGATTCAAAATTGTGATTTCACATACCTCCATAAGAAGTTGTGAGAAAAATTAATTTTTTTTCATCTAAACTACTTAATTATGTGGCTTACAAATAACACTGAGACTTACAAGATAATTGATTCTTGGGGTATGTGTATGTGCGTGTAAATACTCACCAGAAATGAATCTTCCTGTGGAGCAATTCATTTCTCTTCACTTTTTTCAATACCTCTATCCAGAGCATATTTAGGAGATCCCCAGACCAGTCCAGTTTTGTATCCACTCAACAGAAAGACATGAATAAACAGTTCGGTTGCAATGTTCCAGAGAAATTCTGGCACCCTAGACTTGGGATCAACAGGCAGCATCTCTGACCTAAAAGACATTTCATTTGAGCATCTTTTAGAGCTTAGCAATGGCTTCAGAGATCTCCCAGGATTTGGTAATGTAGGCTAGGCAGATGTCTCTTATAGTAACATATTTACCTCCATTGGTCTTTATCCCAATGGTCTTTAATCCTGGCAGTTTGCTCTTATTAAACTACAAGCATTGTCTCAGTCTGTCCTAGTCTTTTGAAATAATTTGACTTGCAGTAAGGAGAAACCACAAGTTTCTCCTTACTGCAAGTCAAATTCTTACCTTTGTAAGCCATTTCATAGTTTTCTTTGGATCCCTGTAGTGGGTTTCTAGATGAGCCCATTGATAGCTGATGGCAGTTTCTGTGACAACAAACCAGCCACTTGGATTTTTTAATATTACTAGCCTTCTCTTGTTAGATTGGTTACAAACAAACAACAACACAAAAAAAAACCCTGTTTAACTAGATGTTGCTTATTCTGCTTCTTATTTACATTCTCTTAAACTGGAGCAATATTCCCTAGAAAAGCAAGCCTCTAGCCATAGACACTTTTAGAGTTGGAATTATAGATAGATAGATAGTTAGAATTACATGTATTTCAAATTAGCATTTTTCTAAATTGGTCTATGGAAAATTGGTCCTGAAGGATATTCAGTTATAAAAAGGTAGGTATGTAAGGGTACAGTGGAGATTTATAGTCAAAATTAGGAAGTGATATTACTGAGTCCTCCTCTTAAGAGTTTTAACTTGCAACAAAGAAACTCTTGCCATCACTAAACCCAGTGTTTTCTAACCTTGTTTGACTATTGAACCTGTTTTCCTATGTTACATATATTAATATATACTATACTTTAGATAAATAGGCTATTTTTTAAATTGAAGTATATAGTTACCAGTAAGATTGTTACCATTGTTATCTGTTTGTTAACTATCAGGTACTTGACAGAGGAATTCAGAAATAATGCTAATATTGCTGTTAACATCATGATTAGGGCTTCAATAAGTGTCATAGAAATACTGTTTTTATTTCACAGTAGGGCCAGGGTTCACCAGGACAGTGACATGCATAGCCCTTGGTTGATAGTTTAATACCATGCTTATCTCAGTTTCTTTCCTATCAAGTTGATCAAAAGTCAGGATGTTTTACTGGATGTTTTATTTTGACTACCCAAATGGTAGCAATTTACAGATTTGTGTTATTTATAAACCTGTTTTCCTTACAGATAGAGCACTGTATTGACTTTGCACAATGCTTATGATTTATTATTTATCTTCCCTGATCATTTTCCTAATAACATCCTTTTTCTGTATTGAATATAGTGTAGATACAAATTAATTGTACCACTTTTTTTTTTCTGAAACTAATCTTTGTGTTACAAGTGCCAGCTTGACAGATTTGCAGTGATCAGAACTTCTGAAGAATAATATCTCACCAATAACAAATCTAGATATTTTAGTCACTGCCATAAACATTTTTGATAGGATTCTGAAATTTTAAATTTTTTCTGTCATTTGGAAAGAGAATTTTTTAAAATTTGTATTGGAATAACTGATTATCTCTTCAGTTTAAAGTTGTATTATCCATGGTAGTGGAAAACAATGAACAAATAGATAACAAAGCCCTTGAAAAGTATTCAGAAGTTTGCTTTAACCATTAGTTCCAGCTCTCTCTCTCTCTCTCTCTCTCTCTCTCTCTCTCTCTCTCTCTCTCTACCAAATCTTTTAGCCAAGTTTGTAAGCAAATGTATTGGTTACAATTAGGTTCAAGTGCCAATGATAGAAAAACTCCAAATGACTATGTTTAAACAAGAGAGTTATTTCTCTTTCATATAATGAAGTGCTAGAAGTGAGCAACCCATGCTCTACTCCTTAGGCTCCCAAGAGGTCCTGACCTCTAGATCACTGCTCTGCAGTCTTTTTATGTCATACGTTTGATCTCCTGGTTTATGGTGAAACTCCAGCCATCACATCTCCAGGTCAAGCAGCAGGAATGGAAAAAGACATAATACCTTCCTTTATGGACCCTTTCCAGAAATTGCATGCCTTTTGAGGACTCTTTCCTATTATCCAGAACTTAATACTTGTAGTTTGAAAATTGGGGAAATATAGTTTTTATTCTGGACAGCCTGAATTAATTTTGCCCATTTATTTGTCTCTGTTTTTCCAAAAAAATGTGAACCAAAAAATGTTTTTTGTTTACTTTTGTTCCTGGTTTCTAGAGTGGTGCTAGTACATAATAGTAGCACAAATATTTATTGAAAATTGAATAAACCAGTGAACATAAGGAAGTAATCATTATAAATCTTCACTATTTTGTTTTCTTTTTGTCTTCTCGTAATAACTTTGATACCTGATCATAACAAAATCAAATGAATCTCCTAAAAGAATATACTTAAAGAAACATTATTAAAGCATATAAAGCCCAAGATCTGAAATGTTAAATCCTTAATTAATAGCTGCTTATCCTATAATGATGACATAAGTATTGGATACCTTCAGTAACTGACAATGATTAATGTTATCATTATTTTTGTGTTGTATTTTCAGTCTGTAAAAGCCTCACTTAACCCAGAGCTGCTATCCTAATGAGTACTATTAGAATTTCCACACAGTTTTAGAACCTGCCAAGGTGCCACCTTCATTAAAGAGATATTATATACCTATCTAACTATATTGATATATATAAAATAAAAGATACTAGGCCTAGTGACCAGCAACAAGGTCAAAATGGTAGGCATAAAAGAATAGCACATAATCCTCCAATTCTCCATGAGAGATTGAAGACTTGAGATTGCTTTCAGATTTAATTCATAAATGTCCTCTGTCAGTTCTGTTAAGTGGAGTTTTAAGTAAGTGATTACTCTTGCTGTTTTGTGAAATCATGGCAGATCTGTAAGATGAATGGGTAAATCTATATTAACAAGGATGTGGGTATATTTACATGGAAGCAAACAATAAGAGATGATTAACAATATTCTAACAAGTTCTAAACAGTTTGCATTTCTGAGCACAACATATAAAAGCTTGGAATTGTTTGATTTCCAGATTGAAGACTATGATGTGATAGCTAGCATGATAGGAGCCAAGTGTAAAAAGCTCCGCACCCTGGATCTATGGAGATGTAAGAATATTACTGAGAATGGAATAGCGGAATTGGCTTCTGGATGTCCACTTCTGGAGGAACTTGATCTTGGCTGGTGTCCTACTCTGCAGAGCAGTACCGGGTGCTTCGCCAGATTGGCACGCCAGCTCCCAAACTTGCAAAAACTATTTCTTACAGCTAATAGATCTGTGTGTGACACAGATATAGAAGAACTTGCATGTAATTGTATCAGATTACGGCAACTGGACATACTAGGTAAGGATGCAATATATAAATTTTTTTGAAAGCCTGTTTCCTTGACATAAAACCTAATATCAGATTTTTTTCAAGGAAACCACAAAGAAACGTAACAAAATTTTTCCCAAGAAGACTGCTTGGTTTGATAGAAAATATAAGAAATAAGGAATAATTATATATATATATATGTGTGTGTGTGTGTGTGTGTGTGTGTGTGTGTGTATACACACACACAAGTAAGTTACAACTGTATTGTTGAACATGTCACAAGTTCTAAATAACTATTAATTCTTGGTCTAATTAGAAGAGAGAATTTAGGTGAACTGTGTTCTCCATTTTTCTTGAGGAGAAATGAAGAAATGAATCCATTTTAAAATGAATTCAAGTTAGATTTTCTTTTAAAGTTTCTTAATGTTGAACTGTTAATAAAGGAATGTTATGATGTCTCCCTCCCTGCTAATTTCAGTTTTTAGAAATAGTTCTACCCTGAGGCAGATCTCTTGAAAATTCTTTCCAGTTCTGGGATTCCTTGTGTCCTTATTGCATTCATCAGCAAGGAGCCCTTTGAGATGTCATTACTTACTTCTTATCTTATTCAAAGGTGCTAGTGGTGCCACTGTAGTTGTCATTGCCCACACAACTGGTAATTTGTGATCTCACATAGCACTTGAACTGTTTTCTGGCAGTCTGTTACTACTAATTTACAATTGATTAGTCCACAAAGTACATGTGTATCCCTTCCTCTTTATTAAACATTCAACAAAAGGAAAACCTGAAGATTCTCAACATCTATGTTTGTAGTTTCAGTTAAAATCTCTCCACATTCAGGTTTATGATACATTTGTGATGCTGCTTATGTTGTTGCACATTACTTATTCAAACTACTTTTAGGCCTCTCATGGTGCACACTTCGGATTAAATACTTCATCTGTGTGATATTTTATTTGATCTTCACAGCTCTGTTTTCATAGGTGAGGGTACTGGCACCCAGTGGTTAATAAATGGCAGAAAAAAGGTTCAAATCTAATGTCTTTGGTTCCATAGTCAGTACTTTTTTTTTCTTTTTTTTGGTCACACCATAACTACTCTGTGGTTATTTCTTTTCCATCCTACCTATCTTTCCTATTGAATTGTCCTAAGCCTTTTGTAAGATAAATATTTCAAAAAGTTCAAGAAAAAGCTGTGAATTCACAAGAACATGAGTTTCACTTCAGAAGATAGTGCTGTTGCTGGTTAAAATCTATTTTTTATAACTCCTTCCTCAAAAACAAACAAACAAACAAACAAGCAAAAAACCATCATATACTGACTTGAGCAATAGCCAATGTCTGGAGTAGATACTACAGAACTATGAAAGTGTCAGGAACACTGATTCTAAGCAATGCTCAATTGTGATGAGCAGTGGGGTTGGTTGTCAGGTGATCTAAATTTGGCCTGTTAATTGTGTGGTTGAGGGAGTATAACTCAGTGGTAGAACATTTGACTGCAAATGTATGAATAGTTTTATAGAGATGTAAAAGAAAAATAAGTATAATGACTCTCTTTGGGAGAATCTGTTCTAACCACTGTGTTGCATTTTCTTTACTTCTGTTGTTGTTTGATTTTCTTTCATTTTTAAGTGTTATAAGGCTTTTTTGAAAATAAGGATTCTCAGTTCAATCAAGGCAATAGTCATTATTTTGTCATTGCTCGATAGAAGTGTTAAGTGGCATACCTGCTTCACAGTGAAAATGCTTCTCATCAGTACAAAGCTGAGTGAGTAGTATATTCCTTCCTTTAAAGAGATTATAACTAGGGGCTGTGGCTGTGGCTCAACGGTAGAGTGCTTGCCTCACACATGTGAGGCACTGGGTTCAATCCTCAGCACCACATAAAAATAAATAAATAAAGTAAAAAGATATTGTGTCCATCTTTAAAAAAAGAGATTATAGCTAGTAAAAAGGAGAAAAACAATCATAATACAAGCCAGAGGCAAGTCCATTTTAATGGGGCTCAGAAAAAGATAGCATATATGATTACAGAATAAAGGAAGTTTATTATTATATTATAATTAACGTTTATTTAAAAGGTTAGTAGATATTTTAAAGACATCCTTGAAAAGTGATGAGGAAATGGGAAGGGATGACATTGTAAGCACAAAGAACAGCATGAAGCAAAATATAGCAGTTGATTTTCAGACTACCTTTAGAGAACAAATCATCGAATTTAATTGTATATATCTATTTTGTTATTACAATGAAAGCTTTAATGGAGAATTTTGAACACTGGGATGAAAAATCTGCACAAAATTAAGTGAGGAATAGCTATTATGGGATTTTTTTAGTTAGGAGAATGAATGACATATTCATGGCCACGTTTTACCTGGGAATGCATAGCAAGTTGATTGGAAAAGGAAGAGATTAAAATCAGAGAAATTTGTTGCAGTAATCCATGTAATGAGGGTCCAAACCAAAGTGATGGTATTGGGAATTAACCAACAAAAACAAAAATACAAGCTACTTCGGAAGCATATTTAAAATTTAAATTTTAAAGTTGAGTTCCTTCACAGAATTCTTTAAGGCTTTACAGAACTCGTTGTTCATCAGGAAACTCAGGTTCTATTGGGCAAGACAAGCAAATAACAATCACAATCCTGAGTTTAAGAAAACGAACAACTAAGTGTCTAGGGTTGAGGTTGTCACAAAACAGAAAACCAGAAGCCCACTTAGAATAACTTAAGCATAAAGAAAAGAAAATTATTATAAAGATATAGTTTTATCGCTTAGATCCCATGAGATCTCTCTTCTTCATTCATTCCTCCTCCCTCTCCCTCCCTTCCTCCCTTCTAACTTTTCCTGTCCTGTATGCTTTAGTTCTGTCTCCTACCCCACCCTCTGCAACTTTGTATTCACAGACTTTTATGTGTGCTTTTCCCTTGACTTTCCTTGTTTTTTCTGATCCTCATAGTCACCTGTGCTTCTCTGGGTGTACATGGCCAAATATAACAGGTGCAGCCCACTGTTACCTGTCTATAGAAATAGTAATTTGTGGACATTGAAGGCTTTGCCCAATCCCAATTCTAAATTCCCAGGGGGAATCTGGATTGATTTACCTTGGGACCAGTCACAGATGGTGACAATAGAATTTAGCTCTGGAGCCCACAACAGGGAGGGGAATAGAAAAGAGTTACCAGAGAATGAGGCTTAAGTTAACATTTCAGAAATCCTAATGCCCTTCCTACTAGATGTATATATATGATGATTGTGATTGTTTCTCCCCAGAAAAGAGAGAGTTAAAGCAAGGTATGTTTTACAACAGATCATCTCTTAGAATCAAGTGATATTTGGTATTTATTAAGTGCCTACCATGTATCAGATGCTTTACATAATTAATTTAGCATCTAACTAAATATCCCATGATTGCTTCAGTTTTAACATGGACTAAAATAACTCATCACCCATCACCTACCATTCACTGTAAAACTTATCAAATTTTGTTATATGTATTTGTTTTCAATGCTGGTCAGTGAGTTCCTGAGGCAGACATGAGTCTTATTCATCTTTGCATTTCCAGTCCCTAAAACTGATACTCAATACTTAACAGAGTAGTTGCTCAATAATTACATTGCATGGAATTAGAGGTTGAATTATTATAGACATTGCTGCCTAATTTGACCTGTGGGTTAAGGAAAATGAGATGTGAAAAACATTTTACACTAGAGTGATAGAAGTAGGAAAGTCTAGATGAACTGATTAGAAGGGGTCAGAAGTAGAAATATAAATGGCAGGTAGATGACTGACAATATTCAGATCCTGGATGCCACATTGCCTAGGAAAACTCAATGATTTTTTTTTTGTTGTTGTTGTTATTGGTTTTTTTTAGTAGAACTATTTCAGTATGAAGACTTTTATTTTAAAAATGCTTTTAATTTTTAAAAGGACATTTATTTTAAGTATATTTTAAATAAAAAGGGACTAAAAATAGGACATTTATAATATTATATTTAAGTTATTTTGTTTGATTTTGTTTTTTCAAACAGGAACAAGAATGGTAAGTCCAGCATCCTTAAGAAAACTCCTGGAATCTTGTAAAGATCTTTCCTTACTTGATGTATCCTTCTGTTCACAGATTGATAACAGAGCTGTATTAGAACTGAATGCAGCCTTTCCAAAAGTGTTCATAAAAAAGAGCTTTACTCAGTGACTTAATATATATTATGTCACTAAAAGTTGATATGCTTTGTAAGGATTTTATTTGGGGGTGGTTTGGTTGTATCTTTTGTTTTTATAATGGTGAGAATTAAGACATTTGTGGATTTTAAAGAAAAATATGAAATTTCCCATTGAATCAAGTAAAAAATGTGAAGAAATGTTCTCACAAAATACTGTAAGCCATTTTCATCAAGAATATGTTAGTCACTGATATTATTTTTACTTTGTGTTAAAGTGGAATTATGTTTTAATCAATAATTGTGTTAATAAAAGAATAATATGAAAACATTTTTAACTTATTTTTAAAGGGACGCTTTAAGCATTAAAGTATCATGATATTTATGCAAAAATAAAGTTTTTTTCACACTTCATGTAAGGATGCCTCATTAAAGCTTTATGACTCAGCATATATTTTGTCTGGTATATTCAAAATTGTCAGAGCTAGTTGGGGAAAGAGACATGTTTTTCCATCTAAGTTTTTTTTAAACTGTTCAACAGGAAAATAAGTTTTTTTTTCACTTCTGATATTTATCTGTTTCATTACTAGATGTTGCCAATATAAAAATCTAGGCATTGGGGCTGGAGTTGTGGCTCAGCAGTAGAGTGCTCGCCTCACATGTGCAACACCCTAGGTTCGATCCTCAGCACCACACGTAAATAAATAAAAGTATTATGTCAACTACAACTAAAAAAAAAAATCTAGGCATAAGGAAGAATAAGAGGTAAACTACTAATTGAAATAACTTTCTGTTAAACAGATGCCATGAAAATTTGCCAGAGGAAAAGGTTTAAGGCTTTTGAATTACATGTAGATTTTAATTACATTTAAAAATCATATATGTGGGTTTTAAAATTTTTTCCTGTGCAATAATAACTTTAATGATTAGAATTCAGCTACAGTTAAGGGGTGGCAAGAGAGAAAGGTCAAAACAACAAAAAAAGCAAATATTATTTATTAAATAGTGAATTGATTTAATTTTGTTATTAAGAAAGTAGACAGAAAATATTTTGTGGCATGGAAAGGTAAGGCTGTTTTGAATAACAAACTAAAACTGTGTAGTGTAACAAACATTATTTGCCACTAAAGGCAAAAATGTTCTACAGTGATCCTATAGAATATGCTGTCCAATTTTTAACTTTAGTTAAATCTAAAATACATTTTCTCATTTGCACATGTTCACTAGTCACATAAGGCTACCTACTAGTTATCATGTTGGACACACAGATATAGAACATTTTTATCACTGCAGAAACTTTGGGGGGTGGGGTAGGGACAGGAGTACTCTTAAGTTTCTTGTTATAAGAGCTATTCATTTAAGAAAAAAGCACATTAGCTCTTAATATATATCTTTAAGCAAATTTTGAGGGTTCTGTCAATAGTACATATATTGAAACACTTTTTCCCTCAAAGTTCTTAAGCTAGTAAATTTGGCAAATAGTAGACATTCAGTATATATTTACTGAATGTAAATAAATAAATAAGAATATGTTATTTGTATATGCTATTGACTTCTAAAATGTCAGTTTTAAACTGTAAATTTTAAAATTTAATAGTACTATTTAATCTTTTGTAAACTATAAAGAGTATAATATGAAATTTAAAATATTAAAACATTAATACAAGCTGGGCATGGTGCCCTATGCCTGTAATCTCAGCGACTTGGGAGGCTGAGGCAGGAGGATAGCAAGTTCAAACCCAGCCTCAGTAACTTAGTGATGTCCTAAGCAACTTGGTGAGACTCTGTCTCTAATAAAATGTTTTTTAAAAGGGCTGAGGATGTGTCTTGATAGTTAAGTGCTCCTGGGTTCAATCCCTGGTACCCCCCCAAAATTATACAATCTCTTCTATATTAAAAAAAAGTATATATATATATGTATATATATGAGAATTGCCATCCTGATCATACCAATAGTATGCCCACTCAGACTTCTGTTTGAGGGAAGAGGTTGGGAGCAGTTGGGAAAAGGGCTTGGTTATCCTTTATCTTTGTACACTACAATTTTCTTTTCAGTCTTTAATGTATGTAAACATTTCAAATGTCTTATTCAAAAAGGTGAGGAGATGTATAATTTGATTATCAACTGACTGAAGTCTACCATTATCTTAAGCTGGAAGCTCATAGTAGTTAAATTCTTTGTACCAGGTACTGATTCCAGTGCTGTGCATTTACTAATTCACTTAATCCTCACAGAAACTTTACAAAATAGATTCCATTACTTAGTCCTATTTACAGATGAGGAAACTGAAGCAAAGGACTTTCCTAATGATCATATAGCTGTGGGTGACAGAGCCAGCATGCAAAACCAGGTCATTTGGATTTAGAGGCATTGCATTTAACCTGTACTTTTAAGCATCTAGGGTGGCATCTGGTTCTAGAATAAAGGTTGAGAATCATTTTTCTGTAAAGGACCAGATAGTAAATATTGGACTGTGGCCAAGAGGAAAAATTGAGATTATTGTGGAAAGTAAGTAAATGGAGAGAAAACAGATTTCTACAAAATTTTTGATGAATTCAAGACATAATAATTGAGAATATTTTTTTCTGTTTTTAAAATATGACTCTACCAATGAGAAGAATTAAATGACTTTGGGAGTATCCTTTCTCTTAACTGTAGTTCAAAGTTAGTATGTCCTATCATCAAAATGATAGGGACTGGCAAGCTGGGGTTGTGGTTCAGTGGTAGAATGTTTTTCTCCCATGCGTGAGGCACTGGGTTCGATCCTCAGAACCACATAAATAAAATAAAGGTATTGTGCCCATCTACAACTAAAAAAAAAAAAAAAAATCTTTTTTAAAAAAAATGATAGGGACTGTGATGTAGATCAGTGGTGTATGTATGAAGCTGTAGGTTCAGTCCTAACAGTGAAAAAAAATTTTTATCGTAGGTATTCATCTGCTAATGCTAATTTGAAAGATTTTACATATTTCATCTTTTCTTAAAAGTAGGTATTATCAAATACTTAAATTAATCCATGAGAATATTATTTTTGTTGGTCATATCTATCACTTGGAAGGAAGGCATTGATAGAATTAGGTTATTTTATTTCTCTTGATATTTTTCTTTTAGCATGTTATTACATTGTAGATTAATCACTTCCAATTGAAGATTAAGTGGAAACTCCTCTTTGGCACAGTTAAATAGATTTGGGGAAATGGAGGTTTCATTTGCATGGCTTGCATCAAGGCCCCCAAAACACTCCTAGACTGAATTACAAATTTGTGTAGTGGAGATCTTGCTACTTGTTTGCCTTTTGATAGTACAGGAAGTATATAAAGCAGCTGGATCTTACTTGTGATTAAAATGTTAATTGTCATCAAAATAATGTAAAGGTATTTCACATTTAAACACTGTTTTTTGACACAGTGTCATGCCTGTAATCCCAGTGGCTCAGGACGCTGAGACAAGAGGATCTCCAGTTCAAAGTCAGCACCAGCAAAAGCAAGGCACTAAGCAACTCAGTGAGACCCTGTCTCTAAATAAAACACAAAATAGGGCTGGGAATGTGGCTCAGTTGTTGAGTGCCCCTGAGTTCAATCCTCAGTACCAAATAAGTAAATAACTAAACAAACATAAACAAACAAATAAAATAAACACTGGTTTTGCTTTGTAATATTTGGTTGAATTCATTACAAAACACCATCAAATCAGCAGCAAAATCCAAATTCCAAAACAATTCACTGTGAGATTTAATCCTACAATCATGATTGAGGGCATTTCTTCTTGTACAGAAAAATTTTTTAATATCAGCCCTAAGCTCAGAAACTCATCATAAATCTCATATGACCATTAAGCCATTAACTACTATGTGGGAAAGCAAAGCAAGGATATTCTGTTTCTATATCTGATGAAAGATAAAAGAACTGTTGATGTATAAGTCTGTGAGAGTAAATGATGTTCTCTGTTAACACTATTAGTTCAGTAATACAAGATAGAGTACAATATATTTCACAAAATACCTATTAGTGAATAATATAGTAAGTAATCACAGGTTTTAAACACCTTACATTTTTAAAGGTTTTGCTTTGTAAGTTTAACCCGCTAAATCTTGTTTTGGACCACACATATTTTTACTGCTACCAGTTGTGACATATCTTAGCAGATTCTACATCAGGTTGTATGTAGTTTATGTTTTCTTAGAAAATATTCTTGTCTGGAATTGTTTTGCACAGACAATTCATAGGGACCAACTCTTCACTCCCTTTATCCTTGTCATTGATTCATCAAATAAACAATAACTAGGCAGTATCGGTCACATGTGTTGACTCATCAGGAGCCAAGGAAGACCACTCATGGTCATTTGTTTTATTATTTTTTCTTCTGTTGACTGTTGATGTGGTTCTTAGAGTTCTCAGTTCTTCAACTGTTCTTGCCAAAAGTCTAATAGTCATGAGCATGTTACTTTTCTTCAGCTGATGCAGTAAAAAGATTGAAATCAGTAAAAGGCTTTCCTTTCTTTATACCAATTCAGTCCTTTACTTTGACAGCTTGATTTTCATAAATTAATTCTGCTGTGGTGAGTTATCTTGTTTTAAATTTTCTAATTTTTCTGACCACTACATTCCTATAAATTAAAGATTTTGTAATGAGTGTTTAGCTTGGTAATTTTAACACATTCTTTGAGAGCAACTATTTCATCATTGCATGTTAAATACCATGCATTGCCATCAAATTTTATAACAAAATAATCTTCGTTCTATTATGCCTTAAATGTATTATCACTTGAAGTTTACTTTTGTTTTGACATTATAGGTAGACATTGTTAATAAAGGATATGTGTGTGTGTGTGTGTGTGTAAACAAATTTCAGCATCTCATTACCTTACTTTCAAAACTAATTTGTTTCAGGATACTGCTTTAATATAATGGAAGGTTTGGGTATGTACGTGTGTGTGTGTGTACACAATTTGTGGTATTCAATATACTGATAGTATAATTTTTAGTGTACCAAGCAGCAGTGCAGAATGCTGAGAGTATCACATGAGTCTCAACTCTACCACTGTGGTGTGAAAACAATCATAGATAATACATAAATCAATGAATGTGTCCAAATTCCAATAAAAATTTGTGGACAATGAAAGTCAAACTCTACAGAGTTTTAATGTGTTACAAAATATTTTTTTTCTAGCCATTGAAGAACAGCTTTGAAGGGCAGGCTGGATTTGGTTTGTGAACCTAATTTCTAGCCCCTGTGCTAGAGTATTATCAAATCAGTTAGTATATTCAGGTTTGTCCATTTCTAATTTTATAAGCCATATTCAAACATATTCTCAATTATATTTCTCATTTTACTATTTAGATTTTAAAATAGAATATTTTGTTTACCATAACAAGAGTTTATGTAGACTCTATACATTAAAATCTGAAGCCAAATGACTCATTGTTAGCTTTTACAACTGTCTTAAATTTTTGCATAATTATTAGTGTTTTGCTAAGGTAAATTATTTTCTAAGTGGCTAGTAACAGAAAAAGATATGTCCCTGATATGTTTGAGAGCATAATATAATGATACTCTTATGTAAATTTCTCTGCAGTAAGATCTTAAAAATATCTAATATAGACAATTAATATCCTTAGTTTCCTGTTGAGTGCTTAGTTTTGAGCCAAAATATAGAAAAGAAAAATTTATTGCAAAAGCATTTTGGTGTGTGGAGGTTTCTTCAAATTAGCTAAAACAAAAGCTCACTTTTGCAAGTGTAATAATACTAAGCAAGAATAGTAAATTAAAATTATATTTGGATACCAGGTATATTAATTTTGAATGTTTGCTTTTAATTTTTTACTTGAAGTTATTAAAGGATTCCTAATACTAACAGACTAATTTTTATTTTCAAAGCCATTTATCATATATTTATCAGTGTCACATTAGTTTTCTTCTCATTTTAGCCCATTTGATATTGGTATGTCTGAAGAACTTTTCTTTTTTATCACCTGAAAATCTTGTCAATGACTCTTACTAATAATCATCTCTATTTTCATATTGACAATATACTGTTAGTATACTAAGCTATAAGATTAACCATAGCTATTAGAATAGGGGTTTTTGGCATGAGCTAACATTCTGTTAAGAGTCTCTTTTATTTTAATCATAGATTATGATTTATTGTGTATTTTTATAAGTATTGATAAAGACTTTAAGATTTTTACTTTGGCACAGCAAGAAGTATACTTAAGATATTTGTAAGTGAATTTGTGGTTTAAATTTTTGAACATATAGATACTGTTGGCTTATTTGCATTTTGAAAGGGAAGAATAGTTCTGTCAAAATTGCTGTTTTCAGGGGGAAATTTTTAATTTATGAATTTTACAATGAGTAAAGAAAACTGGAAATTTTTTAAGGAAAAATATAAAATTAACACAGTCATATGATCTCATAGATTGCCTAGAATACACCAAAGATTCCATCTTTGTTTTGTAACAAATACCTGTACAGACAAGTGATTAAGATGTTTAGATTTTGTTTGCATAAAAAGTTGAATGTCTGTTATTATTATTTTTCTATACTTTAAAATAATAAACTTAAGTAGCTCACTAGCTCACTTTCAGAACTGATCATTTCAGGACACTGTCTTTATATATACCTTATAATGGAAAGTTTAGGTCCATAAGTTTGTAACACAGCTCCTATAAGTTAAATAGGATAAGCCTAGAAGATAAGCTATCATGTATGTGCAGAACACTAACAGTCCATACATACGCTATGAAATGACATCAGAGATGTTATTGTATGCATTTTTAAAACTAAAATACATGAATCTGCAATTTAAATGGAGTTTACGCTGTTACTTTTTTCTACTTTCTTAGCAATTTTTCCTAATTAAAATGTATTTACTCAAAAACTTGTTACTTATAACAAGCCAAAGTTTGACACAGTGTTTTCCCTTTTTATTTACAAAGTATCATGTATTTGCTTTTTTGTAGAAGGCCCTCTCCTCATTACTTATTAGCTCTTAAGTTGTTTCACCTTTTTACTAATGCCCAGGTAAGACATTCATCCATCTATATTATATAGTCAATATTTATATTGACAACAAAAATATATTGATAGTTTTGTGCCTGGCACAGATCGGGCTAAGGGAGCCTGAGTATAAAGAATTATATAAATAACCAACAACCATTTTTGAAGATCAGTGTTTTCCAAGAAAAAAATTCTGTAGTAAAATATTATCGGGTGCTGGGGATATAACTCAGTTGGTAGAGTGCTTGCCTCACATGCACAATGGCCCTGGGTTCAATCCCCAGCACCACAAAATAAATAGACAAATAAATAGATAAATAACAAAAACAATAGTGTTAGATACAGTAGATTAAATAAAGTTAGGCAGACATCTTTGCTGCTGAACTTGAGGGCCTCTAAGATGCTCTTAGATACCTTGATAGGGTGAGTTAAGATTTGTCATATTCACCAGTCTTTTCTAGAATAAGTCACCATTTCTTAGAAACTTCTGGTTTTCAGAGCACAGTTTGCAAAATGCCACTAAGCAGCATTATATGGCATAACATGAAAGGTATTCACTAGTATAGCTTTTAACAAACTTGCTAAAGTTATGAATTGTAGTTTATTTCTAATAGAAATGTTTTGTTATTTAAGAAGATTTGAAAGTTGACTAATACTTTGGTCATGTGATTTAAAACATTTGTTTAATATATGTTTCATTTTGTTAAACTTTTTTAGTGGAAGTTATATTTCTGTGATGTTTTATATAGGATATTTTTAAGTTGTTGCTAAGATTACAACAAAATTCAGGGAATTTTCAATACTAATAGAAATCCTGGCACACCATTTTTCTTGAGATGTTTTAGCTGACAGGTAACTCAGTGAAGAATTGACATAGTTGAAGCTCTGATAGCTTTTAAACATGTTTAGAAGTCCTAAAAGCAATGCCACCTGATGAAACCCAAAATAAAATAAATACTTCTAAGTCTTTAAAAACAGACATATTTGAAAAACTGAAAGACCTCAATGTTATGTACCTAGCATATGTTGTCCTCATTGTCATCAGTGTGTTTTTGACTATGTATGATTACACAGAAAAGAGAAACACTATTGTAATGTTAGAGGACTGTTCTGCCTCTGTTTGTCAAAATGTCTTCTGCTTTCCAATTTATGTGCACTGTTTGCTAGAATCGTGGGTATCATTTCCTACTTTAGGTGCATCCATTTTACCAAGGCCTGGAGTAGAAAGGACTTCCGGAGCATCATTAGACTTTTCCTCAGTGCTTTCAGTTCTGCCATACCTCTAGCAGCTACTAGCTTTAGTTTTAACTTTGTAATCTTAAATCTTTCCCCCATACAACCAATTAGTCTGTTTTTAAAGTATTTCAATTAAAATACCAAATGATAAAGAAGGTGGATTTTTTTAAACCTAGTGGTACACTGATAAATATTTAACCAATTTTGTGGGAGGAAAAAGCCCTGATTTGTATTGCTTTCCAGTTTTTACTATGTAAATTCTCCAACCATAGCTGATTTCAGGCCATCAATGTGAAGTCATTTAATGCTGAATTGGGATGAGATTCACACACTTTGCTGTTTTGAGTTGGTATGAACTAGCTCTAAGCCATCACTTCCAGATGAAGTTATTAAACATTGGCCTCATAGTTTCTTAAAAAAAAAAAAAAAGCCCACAGGTAGTATTTATCAGTAGTCAGAGTCAAGTAGTAAGTAGTGCTTGAAGATCTATGAAATTCCTCTTTGCAATTGGATACATTGTAAGAATAAAAAGAAATTTTTCTAACATATTCAATAATCACAAATAGGAAAATAAGGAATATTAAGAAGAAAATCTCTGAAAAACTTATAAGGAAAGGCAAATTATTTTTTGCTGATGTAAATCTGACATAAATCATGTAAGCTGATATAGCATTGAATGTTTGTGGTCTTATAATTTTTTTAAAAAATTCTCCTATATTTCCATGGACTTTGAAAATTATATCCCCAGATAAATTGTGACATTTCCTTCCTGCATGTTGGTGAAATTTTACATTATGAAATTGTCACATAAATTCATTATACCCATTTTTCAAACACAAATGACCATAACTCAAATGCATACCTATCATATACCATGCTCAAAACTACATAAAAGTATTCTATCATTAATGTACTTTAGGAACATTGATAAGGTATTTACCTATTTTCATAAGAAAAATGCTTGGTCTGGGAATCTCAAAATATTTACTTTGGATATCTTTTTACTTAAGGTATCAGATTTTTGGCCTAGATTTAGGTCCATGTATATATTATCTTTTCTCAGGCTACAGTGAATTCAGTGATGTTCAGCAATACAATTTTCTCATGTGGCTTACTGGCTCCTGTGAATTGGTTGCTGTGGCTGCACTGCAGGGGTGGTCCAGGTTCACTCCAGCCAGGGCCTAGTCTGTACATGAAGACTCTATCTTGGCCTATACCCTTCTGTGGCAAAGGCTCTGAAGCAAGAGGAGTGGCAGAAATATGAAAGTGTTCCAAGTGGATACAGTGCTCAAGTCTACTCAAATTCTGTTGGCCAGAGATTATGTGGTCTAGTCATTGACAGCAGAGCTTCTCTTCCTGTCATTGTAAGTAACATCAAAAGGTTTTGGGAACCTTTAATTCTAGTCAATAACACCTCAAGTACAATAGTCTCCTATAAATATTTGAGCTCATTATAAGTAGCCAAAATATGTCTAAATAATATGAAAGGAAATAACATCTTATTTTTTTTAATTACTGTGTGCTAACTGTGTGGGTTTAAGTTCTGAATTTCTAGAAAGATCATCATTCTTTGAATTTTTGGGTGGTGGGGGGGAGATTCTCCCAAATATCAGTATCACCTAATTCTGTAGGAAATAAGCTTAAGTAGTAGAAATGTCCCTGGGTCATTGATGGTACAGCAATGGAAATGATAGGAGGATAGAAGGAAAGCAAAAGTCACAAAAAAGTCTGGACTCTGCTACTTCTCAGCTGTTATTTAACTTTGAGTTTCAATTTCCTCAGAAGTTCTGTAAGTTTTCTAAGGTCATTCTTACTATAAAGCTCCATTCTAATGCTGTTTTATTGTCATATCCTCCAATTTTTATTATAGTTTAACTCACTGTTTTTCTTAGACTTTAGAATAGAGTAATGCAACTTTAGTTTTCCTTAATTCGTATCCCATCTTAATTATTACAGGATTTGAGATAAGTAGTATATGATCCTCCTTTGTTTTTAATCTTAATATTGAACCTAGTTAGGCTTTAAAACATTCAAATCACTAAAATGCTCTTTTGGTACTCATGAAGTTTGCTTACATCATTATATGTAAGAACAACCTGGGATATTTTTTAAAATGTAAATTTCTATCCCCAACCCTTGGATAGTCTGATACTAGATAGAACCCTCAAAACTACATTTTAAACAAATACCCCAGATGTCCAAAGTAGTCTAAGCTATACAAACCCTATATGTTATTTGGGTAATAATGAGAAAAAAAAATGCTAGATGCTACATATCTTTATTTGGACTTTATATTTTGTTTTCATGAATTTATTTTTGCCACCACATTTAGTGTATCAGGCCTCTATAAGTGATGAAATTTTGATTATTTATGATATGGTTAGGATAAGTGTCCTCCAAAAGATCATATGTTTTACGGTTGTTTCCCAGGACTGCACCATTTGGAAGTAATTAATCTTAAGAATTGGGGTTTTGCTGAGTACAGTAGTACATACCTCTAATCCCAGCTACTTGGGGGGCTGAGACAGGAGGATTGCAAATTTAAGGCCAGCCTGGGCAGCTTTTTGAGACAATGCCTCAAAATAAAATTTTCAAAAGGGCTTGGGATGTAGCTCAGTGGGAGAGTGCTCCTGGATTTAATCCCAAATATGTATCATAAAAAGGTCTCAAGATCATTGGGCACATGCCCTTCAAGAATACTATGGGACTCCAACCCTTTTATTCTTCCTGTCTTCTATTTCCTAGCTATTAGGTAAGTGGTTTTGCTCCTTCCTTTTCTCCCACCATGATGTCCTGTCTCACCATAGGCTCAAAGCTATGGTGCCAATCAGTCATATACTGGAACTTCCAAAGGAAGGAGAAAAAAATAAACCTTTTCTCTTAATCTCAGGTATTTGTGTCAGTGATGGAAAGCTGATTAACACAAATATAAAATTCAGAAGTATGGGAACCAAAATAACTTGTTACTTTGAAGTGAACGTGCTTTGATTAGTATTCACATCCTCCCAGTGCACACAACAGATGATCAACCTCAGGATGAACTACTACAAAATAACAATTATTGTTGGATTATTACATCCAGTCTCTCTGCTGCTTCCCCTGTATCCTTAAAACCTAATCTCTACAGCTATTGTGCTCCTTTTTTAAGTAATCAGATAATGTTGCTTATATGCTTAAAATCCTTCAGAATAAAAGTGAAGGTCCTTACCCTGGCTACTTGTAGGATCTTACACCCTACCCTCTCACCTCTTCCACAACACATCCTGCACACACACATACCTCAGCTCTCTGCACCAGGAGGACCCTTGCTAGGATGCACTTCTCCATATATCCTCACTACTCCAACTCTCTCTTTCAAGTCTCTTTAAATATTGCCTATGCTGAGAAGCCCATATTGACCTTTCAAAATGAAATAGCATATTCCCTTCCCCCATTAATCACTATCCCTTGTAACCTGCCATATTTTATACTATTTATGATTATTTGATATATTGTGTATTCATATGTATCTACTGCTCTATAATTTTAAACACTGCAAGCACAAAGACTTTGTTTTGTACATTACTGCCAAGGCTTAGATTAGTACCTGGCACATAGTAGATACTCAATAAATTACATATAAGAGGTTATGAGGGGAATGGGAAAAAAAAAACAAGGAGAGAAATGAATTACAGTAGATGGGGTAGAGAGAGAAGATGGGAGGGGAGGGGAGGGGGGATAGTAGAGGATAGGAAAGGTAGTAGAATACAACAGTTACTAATATGGCATTATGTAAAAATGTGGATGTGTAACCGATGTGATTCTGCAATCTGTATTTGGGGTAAAAATGGGAGTTCATAACGCACTTGAATCTAATGTATGAAATATGATATGTCAAGAGCTTTGTAATGTTTTGAACAACCAATAAAAAAAAAGTCAATTCCCCTTGGATCTTATTGGTTCTTACACCATTTTATAGCCAGTAAACATATCCTAAATTATTATGTAAGAGTCTAACTATTGTGTAACCACAGCTGGTGGCAAGTTGATTACATAGGCTCACTTCATGGAAGAGGCAGCCATTTGTTTTTTCTGGAATACACATTTACTTTGGGTATGCATTTGTCTTCCCTGCTTGCAAAACCACCATCATAGTATTGCACATAGCATTGCTTTTGATCAAGGAACTCACTTCACAGCAAATGGATCCAGGGACATGGAATCACTCATCTTATTTCTCCTACCATCCTGAAGTAGTGGACTTGATAGAATAGTAGAATGACATTTTGAACACAGTTACAGCACCAGCAAAGCGGCAATACCTGTAATATACGACAGGGTTCTCCAGAAGGCTGTATATACTCTGAATCAGCATCCAATAATTGTGCTATTTTTCCCATAGCCAGGACTTTCAGGTTCAGGAACCAAGGGATGGGACTGGGAATGGCACCATTCACCATCTAACCGTTTGAAGGCCCATAGAAAATAAACAAACTAGCCTTCTCATGGCAAGACAGAATTTCTCAAGCAGACTGCCTTTGAACTGCAAGGTTGACTGTTCCTGGTTCCACAGCAACTGCCTCAGGACTTGAGTTGTAACACCTAGTGCTCCAGCCTGCTGGTCTGGAGATGACAACTCCAGCATGACTTTCTGATCTCCAGCCTGCCAGTCTACTTGCAGATTTTTGACTTGCCAGCCTCCATAGTCATACGAGCCAAGTCCTTATAATAAATCTCTTTAAAATACATATCCTGGGGAGGGGTTGTGGCTCAGTGGTGGAGTGCTTGCCTCACATGCATGAGGCCCTGGGTTCAATGCTCAGCACACATAAAAAACAAAGATATTGGGTCCATCTACAACTAAAAAAATATTTTAAAAAATACATATCCTACCATTTCTCTTTCTCTGGGAAACCCTAACACAGATATTTCCCAGAAAAGGAAAAAAAAAGGCACGGGACTGACAATTTATTTACAGAAAATAAAGGCATTTTATTCACAGGATTAAAAATATTCTATATGTACTAATGTCCACAACATATAAGAGTATCAGAAGTTTCCATTATGTATGCTTTGTCTTTGAGATGTAGTCATCATTGGGCTTGACATGTACACACTTGAATTGTCACCATGCTCTTGCCTATCCTATAGAAAACTATTTAAAATTTTTTATTAGAGTCTTATACATAGTATTTGAGTTATTTCTGACAAAATTATGTATACAAGGAGTTCTGTTTCAATCCAAATTTATCCTCCCTTTTCCTTCCCAGTTCTCTCCCCCTTACTCCCTCCTTTATTCTAATGATCTTCCTTTTACTTCTTTATTTATTTATTTTTGATTGGTACTTTCTATGTATATGTGAAGGAGAAATTCCCTGTAGTGCATTTATATTTGTTCATAATGTGATTCTGTTAGATTCATGTCATATTTCTTCCATTTTCCCTTCTTTTCTCCCTCTATTCTCCTACTTCTACTCTACTGATCTTCCCTATATCTCTATGATATCTGATCCCCTTCTCCACTGCCTTTTCCCCCTTATTTTGCTCTAGCTTCCACGCATGAGAGAAAGCATTCAATGTTTGATTTTCTGAGTCTAGCTTATTTCACTTCACATGATTTCTCCATTTCTAGCCATTTACAGGCAAATGCTATTATTCATTATTCTTTATGGTAGAGTAAAACTTCATCTTTTAAATATGCCATATTTTCTTGATCCATTCATCTATTGATGGCCATCTGGGTTGATTCCATAGTTTGGCTATTGTGAATTGTGCTTCTGTAAACTTTATAGTGGCTGTATCACTATAGTGCCGATTTTATTTCATTTGGATAAATACTGAGGAGTCAGGTAGTTGAGTCATACAGAGGTTCCATTGCTAGTTTTTTAAGGAATTACCACACTGCTTTCCACAGTGGTTGTACTAATTTGCAGTCCCACCAATAATGTGTAAGTGGACATTTCCTTCCAAACCTTGCTAGCATTTATTATTACTTGTGTTCGTGATTATTGCCATTCTGACTGGAGTGAGATGAGTTCTTTATATATTTTGGATATTAATCCCCTGTCAGAAGAGTAGCTGGCAAAGATTTTTCCCATTCTGAAGGCTCTCTCTGAACTCTCTTAATTATTTCCTTAGCTGTGCAAAAGCTTTTTAATTTGATAGCAACCCACTTATTGATTCTTAGTTTTATCCCTTAAGATTTAGGGGTCTTGCAGAAGTTAGTGCCTGCACCTATATGGTGGAGTGTTGACCCTATGTTTTTTTCTAGCAGATGCATGGTTTCTGGTTTAGTTCCTAAGTTTTTGATCCATTTTGATTTGACTTCTGTGCAGGGTAAAAGACAAGCATATTCTTCTACATATAGATATCCAGTTTTCCAAGCACCATTTGTTTAAAAGACTGTCTTTTCTCCAACATACATTTTTAGCACCTTTGTCAAGTATCAGATGGCTGTAAGTATGTGGGTTTGTTTCTGAGTCTTCTATTCTATTCCATTGGTCTTCATGTCTACTTTGGTGCCAATACTATGCTTAAACTACTATTTTTTTTAGAAACATAGTTTTTGTAGGACTTTTCCTTTTTTATTAACCAAAACCTAGAATATTTCAATTACTTTATCACTGCTGTTAGTTTAATTCTATAACCTAACATAACACTGATACACAAAAAACCTAATTTCAACTTTTGTGTATTATCAATAGTGGAAACTTAATTTCTTTTATAAAATATTTTATGTTGTATATACGGTGACCTAATATCTATAGACTGAATACAAGCTAGGAAGAAAATATAAAAATGAGATTTAAATATTCTGGCTATTACATTCATTAAATTAATCATATATGAAACTGAATCCTAGGGGGGAAAGCACAAAATAATGGGGTATATTCTTAGAATAATTCCTAAAACTTTTATGAGATATTGAGGCTCTGTAGAGCAGTTTACAAAATAAGATAAATTCTAGTAGAATATTAGTAGGCTTCCTACAAGAGGGTAAAAAAGCAATTTTTGAAGTTCCTTCAAGGACAAAAGATAATGGATGTTTTTATAGTTTGCATCTGGACTAGCTCTATTAGCATCATTAGTGGTAATGTATTCCAGAAGCCATTTAATGTAATTATGCAGATAATATTTTTTCGTTAAGAATGTTGTGGAATTTCAAATAAGTACATTTTTAGATAAAATCTTTTAATCTTCTAGGAGTAGTTTCCTAGAAAAGTCTATTACCTATACAGTAAGAAATATAAAACTATAGGTTGAGAGACTATTAATAAACTTCACTTTTGTGTCTCACATATAGATACAATCAATTTCTTTACATCACTAAGTCAATATAGAAGTTCTTTTACTTTTAAGTCTTTTTCTAAAGATGTTTACAACATCAGCATACTCTATTAAAAGTATGTTAATTATAGTGAACAGCCACACACACACACACACACACACACACACACACACATTTTCTCCTATTCATCCACATTTTAACTCTTCTTGAGTTGCCATTCTTTCTCTAGAACAGCTCTTTCAGAGAAGTGTCCATATGTCTCAGAACCTTGCAAACCCTCCCCTGACAGAGTGGTGGCGGTGATACTTCTGATGTTGATGCTGTTGTTGTGGTTAACTGGGGATTTAAATCAGGGGCACTCTACCACTGAGCTACAGCCTTAGCCCTTTTTATTTTTCCTTTTGAGGTAGGGTCTCACTAGGTTGCCCAGACTAGCTTCAAAATTTGTGATCTTACTGAGTTATTGAGTGGCTGGGATTACAGGCATGCACACTGCACAGGTATTATTTAAACAATACCTGACACACAGGTATTATTTAAAGAGATGGACAATAAAAGTAATTCTGAGTCTCTGGCGGAACTCTTAAGTCTGGGACTGCTTGTAGTATAAAATATAAGCCTAGCATTCTAGTCACCAGAATGAGTTCACCTTCTAGGACATGAAAAGAGCCAGACTCAGTCCTGATGATGTAATTGTCCCCCTGGATCAAATCATTTCCGAAATCTTGTTTTATAATTCATTGAATTACTTTTCCTTATTAGGACTGGGTAGTTTGATTACAGTTAGTTTTATTTGGTTTCAAATAAAAGAGTCTTGATAGTTATGTATTGCCGCAGCCCGGCTGGCTGGGCAAAATAACCGGGGGTGACGAATAACTTGTGTACTTGATACAGCAGGAGTGGAAGCCGTTTATTGCAGGACAGGAGCAGTATTTATACATTCCACACAGCTTATCTAATTAGCATAAACTAGATACATCAGTCAACCAATAAGGAATCTCTACACTTAATGGCTCTCTTTTGTTACTTCTCAAACCACTCCCTCTGGCATTTTGCCAGGCACCATCCAGACTTGTTTATGAACTCTAACATTCCCCTGGCAAAATGCCAGGTGTTATTTTGACTTGTTTACAGACTCTAACAATGTATTACTAGGTTTAAAAAATATTCTTTTAAGCAACTCTTTCTCCCACCCACTTCCTAAGAAGGCAAGTTATCCTTATCGTTTCCAGTTGTTCCCTTCACAAAGTGCCTTCCCATTCTTTCCTGCCTGATTACACTTTCTCATTTTATTAAATACTACTACATCATTCTTATTTTACTCCTTCTAACTTTGAATTCTCCTCCTATAAATTTTAATTGAATTAGCTTACATGTAATATATTCTTTCTGTTTTTCTGGAAATTGTTATGTATTTGTGTTCATGGATTATAAAGTCCTTGTAGCAATTATAAGTAATATTGCTATCAGAGTAGTTCAGGGTTTTCCACACACTTAGCAATAAGTGTCAAATAGTGTCATTTGTTGTTTGAAAATTTTCAGCCATTATTAAAGTTCTTTCTCATGTTTAAGATACTTCAGAAGACTGAATTGGGTGGGAATTCCAAGACCTTTAAAGGTTCAGCTTTACTATGACACAGAACTGATGAAACATCCTTTTTGTAAATGTTTTTCTTATATCTTCACCTTATGGTGCAAAGATGCCAAACCTATAACAACGTCATTCTCTTATGACTCTTTTATTTATTGCTGCATTGTAACCACATCAAAATGTATAGCTTAAAGTGAATGATTTCTTATTTCTCAGGATTTTGTGGATTTGGTCAATTCTTCTGTCTTGCTCAAGTTCACACGTGGTGGTACGCACCTAGCTAATTGACCGTACTCTAGTTCAGTTGGGTTGTTGGCCAGGTACCTCATTTCTCTCTCCTCTCAGGGCTTCCAAGGTTGCAAAAATAGAAGTTACAATTTCTCTTAAAGGTTAGCCTTTTAAGGTACATGGAGTCATTTCCATAGCTGCATTTTCTTGATCAACAAGGAGCAGCCCAGCCTAGGAAGGACCAGTGGTGATGGGAATCACTCACTACTTGAAAGCAAGCAAAGGCAGATGCTCATTGTAGGAACCACGCAGGATGGGGATATTGTAGTGACCATATTCAGAAATTATCTACCACACTTTAGGTGCTATTTATAATTAGAATAAGAAAAGAGTACACCTTCTTCTAGATACCCTTCATGAACACAATAGAATTATTCCCAAACCATTTTATACCCATAAAACTACTTAAAATGAAAACTAATGCTTTTTATTGGGAAGTAAATATTTCTGAAGTGGCAACTATTAGGACATACAGTTATTTATAAGTAAGAACACACACATGCTAGTCTATTTCCCTTGGCTTATTTATACAATTGAGCTTATAATTTTTAAAATATGTAGGCTTTGGTCATATTGAAAAAGGCAACACATAGGGCTAAGGGTGTAGCTCAGTGGCAGAGCACTTGCCTAGCATATGTGAGGCCCTGGGTTCAAAATAAAGCAAAACATAAATTTTGTTATTATTACCTATTCTGCCTTTTGCTCTGCTCTGGAGCATTTCAATTTTTAAATTTATAACTGGTTTGGAAGATCCATATAGGATTGAGCTGAAACAATGTATTATGTAAGTCTATATATCCAATGTACCTTGTCTTTTGCACCTGAAATACTTTTACATTTTCTATGAATTATGGCTTATTCAAAAGTTTTATATCATTTGTACAAAGTTTTAAAATACAACACACTTTTAAGAATACAGATAAATGTGTAAGACATAAAGGAATTCATGGAAATGGTTAAATATGAAATTCAGTTGTTTACTTCAGGTGGAGAAGAGGAGATGATGACCAGGGAGTCATAACTACATGAGGAATAGCATGTTTTATTTCTTAAATAAGTGGAAGATATGCAGGTACTTGTCATGTTTTTTCTTTATGTTTTCTAGGTGAAATACTGCAAAATTATAAAGAGAATTTTATGTATTATATTTATCATCTGATTAAGATTCCATTCAAATCTATGCCGCATGAAGCTCTTTTAGAAATAAACTTTTTACCAGTTTCTAAAATGTTGCTTCCCTATACAGATAATTCTGATAATTCAGCCCCCATGCAGTACTGATAATACCTTTTCCTCTTCCTTCCAAATTAAGAGATTATGCTAATGACGTTAGAGAGGCAGGCAGCATCTGGCAGATCCTCTGCTGTACACATACATCTTCTAACTCAGAGCCAATAGCCTTCCCAGTCCACTTAGTTGCACCCAACAGATTTTTTACATGGTACAGTTTGTAAAATATGGGGGGGTGGGG
>NW_025999842.1:19188320-19192890 GCF_001458135.2 Marmota marmota marmota | reverse complement strand
GGGGGGGTGGGGGGGATGTGTGGGATTAGTATGTCTTCCTCTGAAAAAATGCTTGCATAATGACTACAGAAAACTTTAATTTCATTAACAAATTAGAGCTAAATCTTATTCTGACAAATGTTGCAGAAAATAGTTTCTCATTTTCCCCCAGTATCTTAAAATATTAATCTTTAATAAACATTTTCAGGTAAGTTTTTTTTTTTCTTTCTGAATACCACTTGGAGATTTTCCAAGAAAAAAAATTAAGGTCCTCTGGTTAGTTTGATTTTAAATGGGCAGTGGAAAATAGAACCAACTTAAGTCGACTGTCTTAGATAGAGGAGAAATTTTATGAAAGTTTTATATCATTTGTACAAGGTTTTAAAATATGACAGACTTTTAAGAATACAGATAATACAGGCCATGGCCTGTCTTTATTCCCACCCCCCAGGTTCATTAAGGCATAATTAACAAATAAAAATTGTATTTTTTATGGTATATAATGTTATATTTTAATAAATGTATACATTGTGAAATTATTTAATAAAGCTAATTAACATATCTATAACTTTACATACTTACTTTTTTTGTGGTGAAAAAATTTGCTAACATCTCCCCAATCCTCAACAGATGTCCCAGTCCTGAGAATTACCATATTCTCTGAGTTCACCTCTTTTTTTTTTTTTTTTAATTCGACATGTAAGTAAGAACATGCAATATATCCTTTTGTGCCTGGCTTACTTCACACAGCATAATGTGTTCCAGGTTCATCTGTGTTGAATACAAATGACACAAATTGTTATGAATGCAAGGGTTCCTTCTTTTTAAAATACTGAATAGTATTCCATTGTGCACAGGTGCATGTGTGTGTGTAATATTTTCTTTTTTGATTATCCATTGTATTTAATATTTTGGCTATTGTGAATAATACCACAGTAAATGTGGACATGAAGATGTCTCTCTGACATATTGATTTTATTTCCTTTGGCTATATGCTCAGTAGTGAAATTGCTGAATCATGTGGTAGTTCTATTTAAAAAAATTTTAGAAACCTACATACTGTTTTCTTTATTGGCTGCACACATTTGCAATGCCTCCAACAGTGTACAAGAGTTCCCTTTTCTCATATCCTCACTAGCATCTTTTGTCTTTTTATGATAATAGCTATTTTAATGGGTGAGGTGATAGCTCATTGTGGTTTTGATTTGCAATTCCCTGATGATTAATGGCATTAGGCATTTTTTTATATACCTGTTGTCTATTTGTACGTCTTCTTTTGGATGTGTCTTTTTAGACCTATTTCCCTTTCTTAAACTTAGACTTTCTCCTTTCCATTATTTTATTAATCCCTTATCAGATGTATGGTTTGCAAATATTTTTTTCTTATTCAACGGGTTCTCTTCACCCTGTTTATTGTCTCTTTTGCTGTGGGAACTTTTTCATTTGATATAATCTCACTTGCCTATTTTTGACTGTTGTCTGTGCTTTCAGGGTTGTGTCAAAAAAAAAAAAAAAATTGCCCAGACCAATCAACAAACTTGTGACCTATTTTTTTTTTTATTGGTTTGACAGTTTCAGATTTTACTTTAAGTTTTAATTAATTTTGAGTTTTTTTTTAATGTTGTGTGAGACAAGAGTCACTTTAATTTTTCTGCATGTAGATATGCAGTTTTCCCATTACCATTTATTAAAGATATTGTCCTTTCCCCATTGCGTTTTGGGCAACTTTATCAAAAATCAATTGGCTGTAAAGGCATAATTTATTTCTGGGATTTCCATTCTATTGATCTGTATGTCACTGCATCCCTATTTTGAATACTATAGTTTTGTAATATATTTTGAAATCAAGTAGTGTGATTCCTTCAGGTTTGTTCCTTTTTGCTTAAAATTGTTTTTGCTATCCCTGGTCTTTTGTGATTCCAAATAAATTTTATTATTTAAAAGTTTTTTTCTATTAAAAATGACATTGGAATTTTGATAGGGGTTGAATTGATTCTATAGATTACTTTGGATAGTATGGACATTTTAATAATTTTAGTTCTTCTAATACATGAACATGGGATATATTTCCATATATCAATTTCTCTTATTGGTGTTTTATAGTTTTCAGTGTACACATTTAATTTCTTTGGTTAAGTTTTTCAAAATTCTGTAAACATAATTATATTCTTATTCCTTTTTTGGAAATAGAGATGTTTATAAATTGTTCTTAGTGTATGTTAATGCTATTGATTTTTATATGTCAGTTTTGTATCCTGCATTCTTATTGAATTTAATTATTAGTTCTAACAGCTTTCTTTAGCATTTTAGTGTCTTTAGAGTTTCCTATCTATGAGAACAAGTCATCTGCAAACAGAGACAATTTCACTTCTTTATTTCCAATTTGGATGCTCCCCCCGCCCCTTTTCTAATTACTCCGGCTAGGACCTACCTGGTACAATGAATACAAGTGGTAAGAGTGAGCATCCTTTTCTTGCTCCTGATCTTAGAGGGAAAACTTTCAGCTTTCTCATGCTCTTTGTTTAAAAACTGGGCAGTGTCAGTCACTTTTTACTATATTCAAGAGAATATTGATGTGCTTGTATACAGTGGTCCTCCATTCAAATTACTTTTTTTTTTTTCCTATTTGAGAATAATCCAGTATTCAATTCCTACCTTTTAAAGGCTGGGAAATCCTAGAGAGAGGGCTTTTAAGCATTAATTGAGAAGTAGTAGTAAATGTAAGTAAATATATTTTCCTAAAATCTAACCCCTAATGATTTTAGTTGGCTGAATATGTTTTTTAAAAAAAGTTTAATATATGCCCAAATTTCTTTAAAATAGATTGTTAAAGCTGTCTTTGAAACAAAGATTTAAATGAACATATATGCAGAAGACACATGAAAAAAATAAGTGATGTGGTCCATGCAGGTCTCATAGGAAGTTTGTAGAACCCTGGCTGTAATCCTTCTATAAAGTTTTCTCAACTTCACAGATACTGCCTATAAGACAAAAAATGTATGGCCTGTGATTTATGTTCATTTTTTTCTTCCTTCATATTCTGTCAGTTACAGAGACATCATTTAAGACAGGATCCCGCATTAATTAATTAGTTAATTAATTAATTTTCAATTAAAGAAATCCTGAATTGGAGTCAGCCTTTGAGGTGGATTCAATGGATAAGTGTTGAAAATGTGCTGTACTGATGGTTTTATGATGCACGTGTGCAAGTGTGTGTGATTCTAGAGAAATACATCTAAATTTTTCCAATTCCCTTTTATTTTCCTCTATCCTTGCACAATTGATTCTCCTAAAATGTAATCATGGTCTCACCTCTTCAAATGTCTCCTTTTTTAGCCCCTCCAGCCATTTAAACACCATCATCTGCTGTTTCAGACTACCTTGACTGACCACTTTGAGTCAGTCAGCTATACTCCAATAGCCTCTTTCATAGCTAATGTTCTGTGCTCATCCTCACCCCTTTCCAACCTGATACCCCATGCCAACTCTCTTCCTCCCAAAGCATTATTTTCACCGGATCTCTTCTCTACAATGGCTCTTAATTGCTGTTGGAATCTAATTAAATCTTCTTCTAGACCCTCTACCAATTAACTCCATGCACAGTCTCCCTCAGCAGCCTTCTTATGCTGGCCGGCAGTTTCTGTTCTCTGGCCCAGACTGTCAAACTTGCTCACCCTCTGCCTTTTCTTGCTTCTCTGCCTCTCACATTGTGCCAGTTGCTTCCTATCTAGAGTGCCCACTCAACTTCTTTCTGCCAAACAGTTCTTTCTCCTTTTTTTTTCTTAATTGCTGAATGACCTTTCTCTTCTAACTTTGATTACTCCAACTAAGAATTCCAATCGATTGAACTCAGATCTGTCCTTTTGCAAATGCATGTGTGTTCATGCACCTGCATTATCAACCCAAGACCTTGCAGGCAGCAGGCCCACAAATCTTGGTTCAAGCGCCCCCAAGGTCTTGGCAGTAAGTCTTCTTGAAGCTACGGGTTGGCCTTTCCAATACCTAGTGAAAGTGCCTCTAGTGCTAAGTCTGGCTCCTGTTCGACATGCATGCTCCCAGAATGTCCTGGTTCCTGCCTCGACTTCCCTCTCTCTCACCCTCCTGAAAGACGCGCTGTTCTTGGGGCCTTAGGCAGCCATCGCTGCTCTCTCTTCTGATCCTCCTGCTATGGGAAGAGAAGCCTTTGGGGCACAGCCTGGGGCCGCGTGGAGTCTCAGATCTTTTCCAGTCAGGCTGCTTTTGGGTTTTTTGCAAGGCTGCTTCGCCAGGTGCCTGGGTGTTGGGGGCACTGTGATGCTGACACCCTGTTTGGTGTGGCATATCCAGTCATCCACATCCTTTCCCCTTTCCACGCTGAACTTCTGAGGCGACAGCACGTTTTTGTAAATCTCAACCCCGGCAGAGCCAAAGCGGCCCTTGATGGCCAATGCAGAGGAAGGGCGCGCCAAATCCATGAGCCTCCTTGAGAGAAACCCTTCTTCCGCCAGCGCAGGGTCTTGTTCGCACACCTGCCTCCTCCATTCAGGAGGAACACAGAACACCTGGCTTCCTCGCGGAATGGGAAACCACCACAGCCTCCCCCCCCCCCCCC
>NW_025999842.1:19175363-19187521 GCF_001458135.2 Marmota marmota marmota | reverse complement strand
GCCCCCCCCCCCCCCGCCCCCATATGTCAGGCTGGATGCCTGGGGGCCCACCTACTGGGACAAACCGAGGGGATGGCCTGGGCCACTCCTCTGCTAAAGGTTAGGAGGTCCCTCCTCCTCCATCATAGGAAAAGCACTCAGGCAAGTGAAAGGACTTCCTGAATGGAATGGGATCCCTTAGTGATGAAGGGTACCCCAAAATGGGGACCGGCTTCTCCCCTAGCGCCCCTCCTAGATATTAGAGCATGTCGCAGAGTGCCTGTGGGATCCAAACCATCTTTATTTCTAAGTCCAGTGACTGAATGTAGCTCTTTTCACATGTAGGTGGCCCTCAGGGATTCTGCCGTGGTTATTGCCAGTTGCTGTGGCTTTGGGTGCGGTTGGTTTTGAGTGTATGATCCCAGTGTTGTCTTCTTGATTGACTCATGCTGCTATAAAAGACACCCAGAGAAAAATGCTGAAAACGTTGAGAGGTTTAGACATGGAGTGTTTCTCAGAGTACTAGGCTAACTCTCACATCATAGCAAAGCTGCTCTCTCTGCGATCACTGGTGTGCAGTACTGGAGCCCCTAATGATGAGCTTTAGCTACAAACTAGGGTCTGAATATCCTAAATACAGAAAGTCTGGTGAGTAGCAACCCTAATTTAAAACTAATCAGAATTGTGGTGCCTCCCTAGATAATGCAATCGGGACGGCTGTCCTTGAATTTCTTTTTCCTTGCACTGGCAGACATAAGGCTGTATCATATTTAAGTTAGAAACATTTCTTGCTGGACAATCACAGTGGAGGCCTCCACTAGAGTTGACAGCAACAGCACTTCACATTAGATTTATACTTTATTTAGTGCTTTCATGTGCATAATGTCATTTGAGCCTTACTGCAACCCTGTTGGAAAGATTAAAAAGTGATATTATCCACATTCTGCACATGAAGAAATAGATTTGCTGATATCCCCCAGGTTGCTGGCTAGCTAAGTACAGAGCTGGCACACAAACGCAGGTGTTCTGACTGGCAAGCCTATTGCCAGTTCCATAACTACTGCTGAGTACTGCCTGAAGATCTTGTCCTCTCTCTTCCCCTCCATGTCATGTTATTTGGGATAAAGGCATAGGAAGGAAAGACCACTCACAGTGAAAGTGGCCCGTGTTGTGGGGAAAGGACTAATTCACTGGGCTCTGAAGGAAGCAAAGCCCTATAGACTGAACTGATACTTTTGGTAGCCATCTGCTGCTTTGTCATATTCTCCTGTTTAAGGGCCTCCCGGACTAACACAAAAGGTGGCGGAAAGTACATTGGATCATTTAGAGATTGGGATGTGTCTCTGTTCAAGTGGCCCACTTGGGGGAAACAAACAGACAAACTCATTTTTTAGTTTAGACAAACTCATTTTGAACTCTAAAATGGGACAAACCTACTATGTAGAAAGAAATATCAGATGACTCCTGGATTGAATTAAAATAGCATTTTCTGGACTCCCTTTCTCCTAATTGAACCATTCAACCTGCTTTTAAATTATGGCTTCTAACTTGGTATTCTGGTGTTGATGCCCATGGGATGCTGGGACTTCTCTGAGACAAAAATACTTGCCTATAATAGTCCTAACCTGTAGAAACTAAGACTTGAGTTTTTTCTTCTTCTTCTTATTCTTCTTCTTCTTCTTCTTCCTCCCTTCCTTTGGGAACTTTTCTGGTATAGAGTGTATGGTCCCCTTTGGTGATATTTTCCAAATCTCTCCTAAGGAACTACCTAGGACGGGATGTTTAGAAGTCTTTGTATGAGTCATATGCATAGAGTCACCTTCATAATTATTTGGCTGGCAGGATAAGGGAAAGAATGTAGAAGGAGAAGGGGAAAGTGAATTGATTTGGAAACAAAACATTTGAAAGGATTAGGCGGCTGTAAAATCAAGAGTAGTTACAAGCTGGTGCCACTGTGCGGCGCCAAAGTTCTACTGGGCCAAGGCCTGCAGCCTTCTTGGGTGCGAGGACTGAAGTCCTCGAGAACAGATGCACTGGGGTGGGGTGGGGGGAGGAAGGAGGGTGGGGCTAGGGTGTCCTTTATTCTCCAGTTAAACTAGCTTGGGAGACTTTGTTACATAACAAGTCTCTGCGTGGGGGATGAAGACTTTGTTTGAGGGGAAGAAGGAGGGTGTGAGTGGGGGAAGCTCTTAGAAAAGAAGAAAATCTCCGGCTACTTAGCTGACCTGGGAGCACAAACGGTCCTCTTCGCTTCAGAAATTCTTTGGCTTCTTCTCAAACTGGGGCCACGACCTCTTTTAAAGGGGGCGTGCAAGGAGGGGATATACATTTGGACAGGGTGCACTCTCCTTCCGCCACACACACATACACAACAGCGACCCAGCCCAACTTCCTAGGCCCCCTACTCCACTCCACCACCCCTCCCATGCCTGGGGGCTGCTGCTTTCAGGAAGCCGGTTTCTTTTTCCTCCGGGACGCCGCGGGGTTGCACGTCTCCATCTGCAGCCCCCGAGGACTCTTCAGCCAGGATAAAGGGCGGTCTACCCCGCCTGCGAGCGCCCTGGATGCTCAGCCGTCAGCTGCTGAGAGGCGCTGATTTCATTCCCGCGCGGCTTTCGCTGCGGGCGGCGAGGGGCGGAGGGGCAGGGGCTGGGGGGCGGGGCGGGGGCGGGAGGCGGCGGCGCGACCAGCCGAAGCTGAGCGCCCAGCCCGCCAGGGTTTATTACATCCAGCCACCGGCAAAGGTTAGGAACGCGCATTTAGAGACAGGATAATCCGAGTTTAAATATTAAAAGTAAAAGCAGAACCGGTCGAATATTTACCTAGAGACTGAGCAGATCTCCCTTTGAGAGGGGAGAGGACCGCGCAGGAGGCCCAGCAACCAAGCCTGCGGCACTGGCGCTGCGCTTCCCCAGTGGCAGCCGCGGGACTGCAAGGATCCACCTGGAAAGCCTCCTCCGACTGTGGAGGGCGGCGGTCCTCATACCCCTCGCTTTCCCAAGTAGATCGGAGTCTGCGGGGCTCGGTCCAAATCTGCTGCTTTGTCATATTCTCCTGTTTAAGGGCCTCCAGGACTAACACAAAAGGTGGCGGAAAGTACGTTGGATCAATAGCAAAGATTGTTATTTAGATAACGAATTAATCTCCCTGTTATAATACTTTTTATAGTGAACTTTGTACCCCTTCCATAAGAAAAAGGAATTTAAAGGAAAAAAGTCTCAAACAGGATTAAGGTTTTAATTACAATTCCCTATCGAAATAGTATGTTTGATGAGCTGATCTTATCAATTAATAGTAACATTAAAGCTCAAGAAACAGATTCACGGAAAATATGCTTAAGGGAGTCTTGTAAAAGCAGTCGCACCAGGGGAAGTAGCAGGGCAGCAGGCCAGGTAGGCTGAGTCCGAGCAGGTTTCGGATCTCTGTTTCCTGGAACTCGGTCAGAGACCGGAGCGCATCTGGGGCGCAGGATGGGGCAGGGGCCGCGGGCCCCGCGCTGGGAGACTAGGCTGCGCGGATGGGAGCAAAATAATAAATACCAGACGCCTCTTCCAAGCCCAGGCCCACATCAAAGTTGGGCCCCCACAAGGGCCGTGCAGTTCACTGCGTTTGGGTCAGCGTTATATTCTAGGGGCAAATAAAGTGATTTGAACATGCATCAACAGTTTTCCATAAAATACGAGTTAAAAGAAGTAATAGAACTAATCACTGTCTTCTCAAATCAAGTAGAAAACATTTCAATGCACTAATTAGAGTAATTAGAATAATAAGCCTCTGCCTATATGTGGTAAGACAATGTGTACAAACAACTTTATTTAATGTATACTGGTAATCAGCGATGCGTGCCTGCTTGAATGCTTAGCGCAATAAAACTACCCTCCGTCCGCCCAAACAATCAAATACAAATTAGTTTAATGATTGTGCCTGCTGAACGTCTTAGAAATCCACAGGCAGAGGCGAGTAAATAGAAGCATCCTTGTTTGTGTACGACCCCGCCCGGGCTAGCAGCGGAGCGCGGTGAGTGGCCGCGGGCCGGCGCGGCAGGAGCGAGAGGGAGGCTTGGGCCGCCCCTCGGAAGCCAGGCCCGGAGCCAGCACAGACCTGCCCCCCGCGGGAGCCCCAGCCTCTGCCTTTGGTTGCCTTCCCACCGCTCCCAGCCAGCTTCCCGCCTCAGCGGCCAGGACGTGCACCCCAGGATCCAAGTGACCCTGACCCCCAACCGTCCTCATCTCTTACAGGAGGGGAAAGACCGCGTTGGAACTCCCAACACCCTTCTGCAAGGCTTTTAAGAGCCGAGTTTCTTCTCACTGGGAGACTTCTCATAGGAGTCTGGGAAAGCTAATAGGGGTGGAGGGGTCCCAAGGCCCTAGGAGTGGCCAACCCACGGAGGTGAACGACAGGCCCCCAGTCCTGGGGCGCGACCCTCTCTACTCACAGCTTTCAGCCCTAGCTTGGGATCATAGGGTGCCCAGAGGGGCTCTCGGGTTCCCGTCTCTGGGGAACTGACTTTTCTTTGCTAAGAACTGACTTTAGGCTCAGCAGGGATTGGCCGGCTTCTGGGGGTTAGAGAATGGTTTTCCTTCACGCGTCTAGAGGAAAAGTTCCTCTCCATTGGAGGCAGGGAATTGAGGTCAAACAGCCAGAAGTTTGATGGGTGGGAACTGAAGGGCGCATGCTTCAGAACTTTGCTCCCCAGCTTTCCACTGTCCTCCATTCTTTGCCCTCGCAGACCTAATTCTTTTATTTCCCATGCAGCAGTCCATTTTCTTCCCCAGTTTTCTTGTAGTTGTTTACTCTCCCCTTTTTTCTTGGGGCACCGTCTCCCACAATTGCCTCTCCCAAGTGGAAGCAATGTCCTGGGCCCGACTTTGCAGAGTCAAGCACAGAAGCACGGCAGGCAGAAAGCTAGGAGATTCACTGTCCTCTGAGCCCTCTATTCCTAAGCAACCCCCTGAGCCCCACCACATCTCTCTGGTAGTCACGCGTTGCCTTCAGAAAAGCCCTTCCAACTCCTGCTCTTAGATGTCCTTTCCCTGGGACGGCGGCCATACCCAAGGCATCTGTACTCCACCTAACCACTTCTAGCCTCAGTCTCCGGCCGGTGAACCCACCAATCCTCCACGCAGTGGACGTCCCCCACATGGGCCTCCCTAGGAAGGGAGAGAGTTGGAATAGCCCTCAAAGTCGGAGCTGTCGACCCTTTCCACTGGGGTCTTGGCGTCGGAGCCCCGGGGCGCGGCAAAGAATCCTCGATTTCCAGACACTCCCAGGGGTGTTTGCAGCATTCTGGACCTTAGGCCTGGGCTGCAAGTACAAGGGATGGCCGGTTTCTCTCACTTCTCTCCTCTCCCAGAGCTCACAAGCCGAGCTTTCTGGGCCCTCATCTCATCTGCCTGGGTGGGGTGGGTGCACGCTGTGAGGGCCTGGCTCCTGTTTAGCGGCTGAGCGCAGAAGCTGATGCCCGCTGGCAGCACACTGGCCTGCCTTGCCTAGACCCGCCTTGCTCAGTCGCTGCACCAACTTTGAAGGAATATTTGTTAGGGGGACAACATCAACAAAAAGTTATTAATATCAAATAATTCTCTCCAGAATCATGTGCCTTAGAACATAAAAGGTCACATAAAATTCCTCTGATAGAATGAGATTTCTTAACAGGAGGAGGGAAAGAGCCCCCATCACTTTCCACATGGATTTTCCTTAAAGCCCTGTGATTTACAATGGCTAATTTGTTACAAACCCACAAGAAACTTTCTTTTTCCCACTCTGCTGCAGAACTCTGTGTCCATATTTTTCGATGTGTGGCTTTTCCTTTTCTTTTTTAAACAACAAATCCAGAAGAAATGCTGGTGGGAGGAAAAATATATGACCCAAATAAAAAAGGGCACAGGTTCAAGTTTACTCCACAGCAAGGTTTCCTATTGGCGTTGTTTGGCACACTCAGTGTTAATTCATAACAATCAAAATCCCTTCCATATCGCTCAGATGGGGTCCTAACCCTTCCCTGTCTTTCTAAAATCAGTGACAACTATGTCTTTGTGGGGGCATTTATTTCCTCTTCTCCTTTCTCTCTCTCTCTCTCTCTCTCTCTCTCTCTCTCTCTCTCTCTCTCTCTCTCTCCTGGATGACAACTCCCCATTCTAAGAGCAGAGGGCTGTTTGCCGCCAACTACAGACCCTTTCAGAGCCCAAGCTCTTCGTGCACAAGCCGCATACGGAAGTCGCCCCCCCTCCCCAATTCCAGACAAAGAGCTATAAAAACTCAAAAAGACATGGAAGGAATAAACTTTAAGATATAGATGCACTTTTACTGGTGTATTAAATAACATTTCAGACATTTTTTTTAAAAAAAGGAAATACATCTTAATGTTACCAACAATCAGAATTCTAGGAACAATAAGAGACCAGGATTGTTTTGATGGGACATGTATGATACTGTTTCTAAAACCTCTAAGAGCTAAGCCAAGCGGAGGCGTTATTGCAGAGGTGTTATTAAGGTAAAGGAAAGGTATTACATGATAAAGTTAATTAACTTTTCTTTTTTTTTTTTATAAAAGAGGAGGAAACAAATTTCCTAGCTTCCCACCAAACACCAGAACAATGTGAAAATATTCTGTTTCTTTACTCCATAACCAAGCAAAGCCTTAAAGAAAACTAAAAAGCCATTTTCTGGCAATCCCATACTCCTCTCTGGGTAAGGGGGCATTAAAATAACACTAGCCCAAGTTCTGCAAATATGGGCCAGTTGATTCTTTGATTTGCTAACTGGATGGCAGGTCCCTGCCACTTTTACATTGTTTTCCATCCCGAATCAAGTAGTGGGAATAGGTATCAGAAGCCCTGGTTCTCTGCTGCTACCATCTGTCCCCTGTTAAGAGGCTATGCATCATTGAAAAAGTAAACTTTCCTGAATAGGGAAAATATTTATATAAAATTTAGCTGTACATCCCATTTCATCATATCGTTAAGATTCATAGTACTTCAATATGCTTCTTTCTCTTTCATTTTAGATAAACACTGTCCCTTTGCCTTATCCACTAAAATATACAAGCAGACCCAAAGAAACCCTCACTTCACCATCCTTTCTCTTTCTGTACAAGCTCCATTCTTTACCTCATTCTTTAACTTCTGTAGGAATTCAATAGAATCTAGAACAGAGTTCTATGAATTGGTTGAAAAAATCACAAAGACATGTCACAGAAAGGAGTGATAAAAGGGTAATTTCATCCCACTCCCCAGCACTATCCAAGATGCTGCCATACTAAGAAAAATAAAAGGCAAGTAAGTGAATGCAACAAATAGACATACACATGTGGGTACCAAGGCACCCAAATGTCATCCCCTTGTTGTTGCTTTTGCATCTCTTTATTAGTTGCTTTTGAAGAAATAAGTAGAAAGATGAGTGCTTTTATCAAAATTATTTTACCAGAAAATTTTGCCAACCAGTGTGTGACCTCCCTTGGTAGGAGCAGGAGGGAAAGGAGAAGAGTGCTTTTGTTGCTGCCATCTGAAATATAAAGGAGGTTACTTCGTGGGAACCGAGAATGTTTAGAAATGCCAAGCATAATATTATTTGTGGCCATTCCCTCCATCTGACCTTCACATAACTCTTTCCCACATGATCATTTCCCCCTATCTTATATTATAAATCTAAAAAGTGACATATTTTAAAGAAACATAAGAGTTCTATCAGGATGGCTATATTCTGCATTATTGTCTTTAGGAGAAAGAAAGGGTACGTCGTTGTGGCTAAGCCCACATCCTAGGAATGAATGCCCTACAGATTTCTCCCAGTGGCCATGATAGTTTTTCACCATAGGTGTAATACCTTCCCTAACTGGCATGGAAACTACCCTAGTAGCTTTAGGATCTGAATGGCAAGCCTGGGTCAAGACCATGATGTGTCCGCTTAACATGTGATGTTTTCCAGGAGTAGCCCCTGTGGTTAAGAGCAAAAATTCCTTCTCAAGGTCCACTGAAATGCCCTGCAGAGGGCAGATGCTGCTTGTTTTCTGCCTACAGTGAAGGGATATTGACCCAGAACTCAAATCTATATCCAACTTAAACATTTTACCCATCAGCATGTCTGCGGTCACAAAACACTTCTTCTTTCTGTCACTTCTTGTTCAGACTATTGATAAGATCATTTGGCTGAATCTGTTTGGGACCCATGTAATATTGACTAGGAGTTAGAAAAGATGATCAGATGTAATAAGCCCAGAAACTACCTTTCTAAATGAACATTTATACTTAAACCAATGTTCCAAGGAGGAGTTTAAATACATCAACAAACTTGTAAACTAACTCAAGTCTGCTTGGAAGTCTCACTAAGCTTAAAACTGATTTTTTTTTTAAATGATAGTGTTCTAAGAATGAAAGAATCTGTTAGCATTATGGCTTAATTTCTCCCATACATGCCCCCTGCTTCTTATTTTAGAGCCCGTTTGTTTGATAAGAAACAGACACTAAAGTATAGACCACTGCAAAATCTATCTTTTCCTGTAAACCTAACATTAATAATATATAGAATCTACTTCTAATCATTTGGTAAACACGCACATAGCATATTGTCCGAGTTATTCTTTGTTGAAAAATATTTGTTAGTTATTAAGAGGAATAATCTTCTAACTAAGCCCTGCTTTTCTGCAGATCCTGAATTATGTAGTTCAGTTGATGTTCCCTCAACAGCCCAATTGGATAAGGTATATCTAACCTGGAAAGAAAATGCAGTAATATCTGCATATATTTACAGGGCAAACATCTCTTTGTCAGACCATGAAATGGCAAACAAAATGAAGCTCAAATCCAGTGACCATTTCAATTTAATGCTACAGGCATAGTGACTGAAAGGTTTGGAACTGATGATAGTTTTGCAAAGAAAAGTAAATCAGAACAGTAGTCTTCATTTAAAAAAAAAAAAAAAGCTTCTGAAAGTTATAAACATGAAACCTGGCACTATATGCATAAAATTTATTCCAAAACTTCATGAAGTATAAAGGAAGGGAGGTGTTTTACACACAACTCAACTCAGTCAGTATAAGGTCTAAAGGTTTTTTTTTTTTTTCCCTTAAAACTTGGCACTATCTTTAAAAATAAAATAAAGATATTTCAATAATTAGAACAAACTATGAAGGTATTGTGCATTTCTGTTTTATGTAATAATAAAATATTACTTTAACATAAATATATAAGGATCTCTGCGCTTTTATTTTCCCCACAAGCACAACCAAATGTACCAAAACAAAGTATTTTTAAAGAGACTGAACAAAAAAATTACATCCCATATAGATTTTGCTCACCTACTCATTTAAAGCTACAGAAAAACAGTTTCCAGAACCTTTTTGCTTCAAAAGAAATAAATATACATTGAGGCAGGCCACTTAAAAATGATATGAAAATATTTCCCTGGGTAGCATTAAAAAAAAAAGAAAAATAGACAAAGAAACATTTAAACTATTTCTGCATTTCAAAAGACAGATATTAAACATATATACATTGTGGTAAGGTTCAGTGGTAACTTTCATCTTAGTAAACCTATGAGAGCTAGAGGAACTGTAGAAACATCCCCTGAACTCCAGCTTCTGACCTTACCTACTTGGTAATAAGTATCTGAAAATTCATTTCCTCCCTTTACCATTAGCTCTCTGCCCTGCTCTGGATTGCTTCACTGAAGGCCAGACCCCACACCTCAGGAACAAGCAGAGTGATGTACCCAAAGCAGCTCTGGTGCCCATCTACTTGTGACATTCATTGGGGGAAATGAAATACAGGCAAATGAATATGCCCATTATAAGTCACCATTTATCTTGCAAAAACATTGAAAATGAAACAATCACAGGTGTTTGGAAAGACAATACTGTATAAAGCATATTTTCTAAAACCTTAACTACTGAGTGCAATACTAATCTGATGCTGAACCATAATTTTATGTAGTGAAAATTCAACTTTTAAAATAAACATTTATCTACTCCTAGCCAGGAAAAAAAGCCCCAAACTTTTAAGGTTAATAAAAAGTGTCTTCCCTTTTAGCGCCCTTTTGTGCTGATTATTATTTTTAAAATTTTAACTGATCACAGTTTAATGGTATTTATTTTCAATACAGTTACAAGTTTGTTTGTTTGTTTTCACCTACACTTTCCAGTAGAGTTTTTTTGTGTTGGGAGTTAACTGTTTTCCATCAAGATAAGGTAAAAAAAAAAAAAATGCACTTAAAACTATTAACAAAGGGGAGAGAGGAAGGATTGAAAATGGCATTTTATTTTCACTTCATTTGGCTTCCTTATTGAAGGGAGGAGCAGTCCAAGTGAAATTGGTATTTTCTGTAATAAGTTAGAGGGAAAGAAGATCTGGGACCCCTAAATATGACTGATAAACAAATGAACTAGTGAGGACAAATCCAGTCTATGGTCTATGTATGCATATGGGTATTTGTGTGCTAAGAAACACAGTATGTGCATACAGCATTGAGTTCCTGGGTTATGTTATTTATGCTTAAAAAAAAAGACAATTTGAGGAACAAAGTTTAGTTGCTGCAGTCAGCACAAATAATTTCTCATAATTAAGTTATTAAAACTAAAAGCAGAGAACTATATGGGGGTAGCTGAAGATATATATTCACTTAGCTCTCTTCAAAGTGCCACTTTCTTTCTGTTGGACAACTCTGGAAATATATTTAACCTCCACGTTTCCTTTGAGCTCTTTCACAATGGGCCCGCCTGATAAAATGAAGCAATCAGTCACTCACTATTGATTTTTCTTTTTCTCCCCTGTATAACCTCCCCCAGAAACACTGCCTGAAAATGAAGTTTACTTTGTGGGTGGTAAGAAAACCAATGCTTGACTCTTATTTTTATATTCTAAACTAGAGTCTTGCCTTGGATAAAGTGTGTAGACCATACACATTTCCCCAAAGCAAGCAATTAGGTTTTTTTTTTCTTTTGTATGAATTCAATCATTTTGCTTTGGTAAAAAGAACAAATAAATGTTACATCAATTCAAAGGGAATATGAAGGTAATCAAACTTCACAAACAGTAAGAAGGGGCAATACAAGAACTAGAAATGGAGAGCGGCCAAGAACTGGCTTCAATTCTCTCTACTGAGTAAGCAAAGCAAAGCAAAACCAAACCAAAACGGCAATTCCAAAATTAACCGTGGGGATTAAAAGAAAAAATATGTTTATGAATTTGTTCATGTAAACTTCAATTTTCTTGCAGTGCAAATTTATGTGGTTAAATTTTGCCTATATCAAAGAATGTGTGATTTTTTTCCTCTTTCCTGATGGGAATCCACATTAAATAAACACAGCAGCATGTCCCAACTCCAAGCATCAAGCATGAGGGAGCTGCAGTTTTGTGTTTATCATGGTTTGGTGGGTTTCTTTTTCTTTTTGGTAATTTATTTAGTTTTGCCAGGTATTTATCTCAGTGCTTGCCACCTCTCTTTCTCTCTTTCACGCACACAAACACACACTCTTCTCACTCTCTCTAGGAGACACTCTACTTCATTGCCTGGGTACTCGCCTGTAAAGGTCAAAACACATCATTACACCTGCTATCGTTTATAGGATAGTCCAGTGTCTTAGTTGCTTTCCTTTTTCCTTATTTTTTTTCTTTTTAAGGGACGGGGAAATAATAATTAAAAATAAAAAGAACAATCAAAAGTTAGAGAGGGAACAGAGGTCCGGAAAGGACCGTGGGCCGAAGGGGAGGGGGAGCCCCGCGCTCTGCCCCTCCCCCCCCACCCCCCCGCTCGAGTTCACTGGACCGGCGTCTGCACCCCGTGGTGTGGTGGCGTGTCCCTACTCCCCCCGTACACATCCTCGGCGCCCGGCAGAGTCCCTCCGGGAGGGGTCATCCTTTTCTCTTTCTGTCTCCTGTTACAAAACCAAACTCTCACCACCTCCTTCTCCAGCTGTAAGCTGTCCGCGAGGGAGGTGATCTCCTGGGCCGAGGGCTTGGGGCATTTGAGGAAATGGCTCTCCAGAGCCCCCTTGACGCTCACCTCGATGGAGGTCCGCTTTTTCCGCTTGCGCCCCTGCGCTGCGATCTTGTCTATGCTTGTGGGGCTGCCCGAGGATGAGTCTGCCTCTTCCAACCACTTGTTCAACAAAGGCTTCAGCTTGCACATGTTCTTGAAGCTCAGCTGCAGGGCCTCAAACCTGCAGATGGTGGTCTGCGAGAACA
>NW_025999842.1:19104819-19173483 GCF_001458135.2 Marmota marmota marmota | reverse complement strand
GGGGTCCACTTTTTCTTTCCAATAGGGCTTTTGAGGGAGTGGGGGGAGCGATGGAGAAAAAGAAAGGCTGGGTCGCATCGAGCCAGCAGGAGTTCGATTTTCATTCACCTAGGGATACACACACACCAGTGTCGCTTAAACCTAGAGCCAGGAGCCAGAATTGTCCCCTAGTTGAAGACCCCTTCCTCTTGTAGTTAGAATTTCAGTGCACAGGTGCCTTTTGCTCCTGACTGTGCGGACACTTTTGACTGGAATGAAGGTTCCCTCCTTCATCTCCACCCCGCTAGCTAGCACAGGCTCTTGGTTCCAGGCCCGGCTGCCTCTCAGTCCTTCACCGAAAAGACTCAGCGAGAGGCAAGCTCAGCCTATGCCGCGGCTTGTGAGCCACTCCTATCAAGGCGCAGAGTTGGCTGCTCTAACAGTACAGCGGTCTGAACTGAAAACAAAACTCTAAAAGTCTGTCAGATTCACACTCGGGCGCGCGCACAGTTTTTGGTTTAGGAAACTAGGAGCTTGTGTAGGTAGACCTTCGACTTGTGGGAGGCTGCAGAAGTGCTGGCGAGGGGTGCACTTGGTTTGGTGAATATTCAAGAGAAGCTCTGGGAAGCGGTGCTGATGGAGATGTATGAGCTCCCCACCACCACCACCCCGTGTTCTTTGCGCTTATTGGCGCAACTTTTCCGTTAAGTCACTTCAAAAGGGAAGAAAAAGGTGAAAGTAAATGAGTTGATGCCAGGGAAACCTTTCTCATCAATAACTTTTGCGGGCGCCAGGGGGTGGGGTTAATCTAAGCTCTAGGACGCTGGTCAGTCAAGCTTCCAGCTCAGCAGGCAGCCGTGAACTCCAGAACAAGACCGCGGGACAGTGCACCCGGGGCGCCGCTCTGCAGAGCGCGAGCGAGCGTGTCACGCCTTCTGTTTCTTAGCCCGCAGGAGCAGGTGTCTGCTGCCAGTTTTCGAGCATGAGAACCTGATATCAGGGATCTAGGGGCGGATTCAGGCTGAAGCAGCGGACCGCCAGGAAGTGTCGGTAGTACAGCACCGGTACTAGTACCAAAGCGAAGTAAAAGTTATTGCTAGGAAGGGAAAGACTCCAGGGAACATGAATAGCTTCCGCACCTCTCATCCCTGGTTCCTGCGTTGTGGTGCTAGCTCGGCAGGCTCTGTCAGCGATGGTAGGCTTGTGAGGGAAGCCAAATTAACGCTCAAAGGGAGCATTTTGGGGCCTCCGAGCATCTTAATCTAGACAGCAGAATAGAGCAGACCAGAAAATTCATCATGACTAACGAGGAGCGGTGCTCTTTGGGGAGTGGCTGAGCTGTTTATAAATCACCACGTTGAGCACCCGCCCGGGCAAGGCGCTTTGGCTGAGAATTTCCACGTGTCCTGTGTTTATGAGGGTGTGTTTGAGGAGAGAGAGAAATGGTTAGGGGAGGGGCGAGCCCGCAGGCAGCGGCGGGACGGACCTACACTCCCGCCACGCGCGCGCACTCGCGGCTACCATATACAATGTGGAGCGGTGACTCCCAGCGCAGTCGCCCAGCCACTCTAACCGCTCGCCTGGGAGCTGCTAGGGATCCCGTAACTTGGCCTGGCCAGGAAAAAAGAAAAAGAAAAGAAAAAGAAAAAGTCGAAGCCTCGCAGCGTGCAGACTCAGCGGGCGGTGCAGGCGGCTCTCGTACGGAAAGCAGCCCAGATTGCTGGGGAGGGCGAGGCAACCTCCTTAACGCTTCAGCCCTGTGTCCCCTACGCTGGGTACATGGCTTTACCCCGCCCTTGGGAAACTCGCAGGCCTCTCGCCAGCAGTGTTCCCTTCTCGCCCCGGCGCCTTTCTTTCCTTTCCTCCCGGGAGCTCCGAGCTTCTACCTAGGGAAGAATCCAGCTGCCGGGGAAGGCTGCCTCCGGTTACTAAGCACCTCGCACCCCGATTCCCCGCTCCCCCTTTAAAGACAGGCGTCCGTTTTTCTCTGGATTTAATTTCACATTTCTGGAAGGATCTGCCCCTAAGCAGCCTGATGCATTAGAGAGAATAAGTTTCCAGATGCATTTCCGAGGGAACTGAGGGTGCCTGGCTTTGAGCAATTTAAAAGTCCCTCCTCTGGTCTCCCTCTGTACCCTCACCTCCCACCTCGGGCTTAAGGCGCTACTGTGTGTGCGGTGGGGGGAGGTAAGAACAGGCAGCACGTGTACATCAAAACTTCCTGTCTGCGATGGGACATCACTGGCGATTAATGCTCGGAGATCCTTCCCACTTTGACGTCCGAGGTCTCCACTCCACCCCCCAGCCCCGCCTCATTTCGCTGGCGTGCGAAAGAGCTGAAACGTTCCCAACAGGGCGAGCCGAGATCGTTCTATCGGACTTAATATGCTCTATAAATCCCGAGAGTATACAAAGCCGTGCCCTACCCCGGGTCTCAGACTGTGCGTCCCCCTCCCCCGCAGTAGGGCTAATCGTTGGGCGGGCAAGCTAGGCGCTCAACACCACTCTGAGTTCTACCTCCTCCCACCCCTCCCAGAGCCACCGCCTGCTCCCTGCCGGTAGCTGGGGGCCCGGTTGGCGCGAATGCCGGCTCCTGAGCAGCTTGGGTTCCCTGTCCCACTCCCCGCAAGGTCTCCTCACTGGAGATCACGGAACCTAGGCTTTAGTTCCAGATGGGGGATTCTCCACACTTCCCTCTTTCCCCCCACAGTCATGGGCGCAGTCCCTTGGTCTGACCCGGTTCAGGGCAGAGCCGGCGCGAATGTCTGCCTATCTCCGCCCCATAAAAGCAAGGTGAAGGTGTCTCAGGCAGACACCTCCAGGTTTTGATTCAGCTCATTCCTTTTCACTGTTCAAAGCAGCTGTTCAAATACAGAGGCTGCTTACGTTGACGTGGAGAGGATTTCAAACAACCATAAAAGGCTTTGAACTGACAAGGTGTCTTGATATCTCCCTCACTCCAGCACAGCTCCTCGAGAACACTCTCTAGGACAATGGCTGAAAAGGCAATTCCTACGGGCCTCTCTGCTTTAGGCATCTACTGTGGGGTCCCCAAAGCCCTTTCCACAAGACAGTCTTGGAGGCACCCGGTGCAGAGATTCTGGCTTTGGCACCAACCCAGGATCTTCTTCAAGGTCTGGAGCAAGATCATTATCTTGGGCTGAACTAGTGTGAAGAAGTGGTGCCGGCTCTCTCCTATTGGGGTGCGCTGCATGTAAGAGAAACAGCCAACACGGAAAAGATGCCAATATTCATCTCTCACACTTTTATACTCCTTGATATAGTATCCCCAGGTTTGGATCTTTGTAGCAATCAGCACCTTGGCCAAGTTCCCTAAAATCTTCAAGATATCAGTTATAGGATCAGCCCATGCACTGTAAGTCTAACTCAGATTTAGTAACTTGTCCTTTGGTAAACATACCCATGTCATATATAAAATATCATTTAAGGTATTTCTGTATACCAGGAGTTAGCAGAAAACTCACCTAATCACTCCCTTACATTGAACTGGAAACAGTTACTAAAAAAGAGGGGAGATGGCAATTCACTTGATAGATCTTAATTCTCATTTATGTAATCCCAGGATAAGGGAAACCAGAAAACAACATAAAACAAAGAAAAAATATTTTGGAGGTGGCCATTGGAGGAGTAGAGTTAACAACTAGTTAAAACTTAAGTAAAATTACTCCTTGATGTTTCTCTTTTAATATATCCACCTTGGGGGAGATTTGTTTGAGTGTTCCTCTTCCTTCTCTCTCAACCTTGCCTGCATTCATTCATTCCTATGTTTTCTGCTCTCCTGCTAGCCCGAGCAGCTGTTTGATTTCATGGATAACCACCCCTTGCACCCCTAGACATCATATGAATGGAACTTCTTTACTAAAGGTCCACAGAATGTCAAAACTGAGGCTCCGACTTCAAGGCTATAGCTTTAAGCAGCCAATCCACACAAAGAGGCAGCTGGCTGCTTTAATGAAAACCGCCTTAAAGCTTGAAGAACTGCAGCCTTGGGGAATGCATTTATAAGAAGCAGAGAAACATGCACTTCCAAGTTGCCAGTTCTTGGGAAAGACACACAATAAAAATTTACCTAAAATACATAAAAACACAGAAATTAACCTTTAATGACACAGCAGTATATTTTCTCCTGAATAAAAAAATCCTCCCATTTAGATTTATATATTTCTGTCTATACCTACAGTTTGCAAGTTTCTAAATACACATCTGGCCTCAGTTCATAAAAGGTCTTGAAGAAGGGTAAGTTTTCTGAAAGTTGAACCTCCCTTACTTTACACACTTGGCAACTCTGTCCATGCCTCACATACAAACAATTCTATTTTATCTTCATGACTGTGTAAATCAGTGAAATATAATGTTCTAAGTTCGGTAGTATTTGAAATGAAATTACTTGAATTCATGGAAATTAATCTCTTCCCCTTTTTCTTCAAGCTATGGATCTCATCATTACAAATGATCTGCCCTTTGTAGTCTGAAAGTGAATATTTTATAGAAAGGCATGGTTTGAAGACTTTAAACACCACATTGTCACTGAGGCAGTCTAGCTGTTTCAGTGATTACTTTGAGTAATTTATCAAAGGAAGCCTGCTAAAATTTGAGTAGGGAAGTGAGGCCTTTGGAAGGAGAAAACATAAAGGACACACTCCAGCAGTGCATAAGATAGATACTACTTAGAGGAGTTAATACAAGGTGTTTATGTTGAATTCTCAGAAAAAGAACAGGAGGTGATTTGTGGCTCCTAGCTCACCTTCCTGGAATTTCATTTTCAAAGGACTAACAGTTAAATGATTTCCTTAACAATGGAATCCAAATGTGTGTGTTTTCCCTTCTCACCTTAAAGCAGGTGGATGGATGGCCACCAGGAGGGGATGACTACTGTTTGATAAATTAAAGTGATTTCAATAAAAACCTTAGTTCTAATATATTTGGTGATGTACTAAGTTGAAGCTCCTCCTTCAGCCTCTTGCCTCTTTCATCCTTTGGTACAATCGGAGAAGTGGAAAGGGGGGCACCAGCACACACCTGCTCACAGGCACAAGGTGTGGCGGCGGCTGCGGGGGCGGGGGTTCAGAAGAGGATGTGCTCAGCTATTTCACTGAAGCTATTTTCAAGGGCTGGGACTTGGTCTCTATCGCTGGGGGAAACACTGATTTTGGTTGAAGTTTCACTTCGGTTCTGGCTGCACGGAGCATTGAGTACAAGTCTCTTTTAAAGTGTACAAGTACACTTAATTGCGTCTGTAGAGTCCAGAGGACCGCAGTCTGCGGGGGAGGTGTGATGCACTACAGAGACATTTTCTTGTGAGCAGTTAACCACAGCGGTAGTAACTGTGGGCCAGGACCTCAGACTGAGTCTGTGAGTTCCAGCTCTGTCATTCTGGCACCCCTCGTGATAATAAAGTTAAGGATGAGAACATTTTAAAAGACTGGTTTCCAGAATGTGGGACCTGGGAATGTCGAGGCTGACATTGCCGGAAAAAGACCCAGAAAAAGGAAGCCTTAGACAGGTCGGAGAAGACTCCGTCGCTCCTCTCGTGTTTTTCTGAGAGTTTTTGATGGTAATCTAGGGCAGCCGGGTTCCAGCATTAAATGCAAAATAGGAAAACAGGACAGGCAGAGTCACAGGCCTGATCATATTAACGCCCTAGGTCAAAGAGAGAGAATAATGAATAGGCGCTGAGCTCAGTTCCTAGAAGGGAACTTAATTAACCTTGGGAGAGTGAAAGAAAGTCAGAGATCACGCCTAGGACTGCGGTCTGGGGTGTTTATATTTACGTGTGTGTGCGCGCGCGCGAGGGCGGGGGCGTGTGAGGGAGGGAAGGTGAAGTCTGCTTTATGCATTATTCTAACACACACACACACACACACACACACACACACACACACACACACACGTATTTGAAAAATGCTTGAATTTGTGCTGCTCAGAGCCATCCAACCACCCTCACAATCCTGCGGAAAAACTCCACCTGAGCCCCAGGGCTCGGCGGGCAGATTCTGTGTCACGGCCTTGGCCTGCATGGGCGAGGGTAGGGAGAAAGGGGCTTCAGAGTGCAGGAGCCCTGGCCTGACCTCCAGAGGGACTGCTAGGAGAGTAATCAGAAGGGGGGTCCGTGCAGCAGAGCGCCCAGGCAGGTCCTGGCTGCTATCCGGGGGAGGGCCAGAAGCGGGAGGCCGGGCCATTGTCCAGGGAGGGCGCATTTTTGTCCGGATGCTGCTGGTTGCTATAGCGAGGAGGGAAATCCAAACAGAAGGGCTCAGTTCGCTTCCCCTGGGCCTGGGAGCAACGCTCCCTCCTCTCAGCCGAAATAAAAGTGCCGCCGGGGGCCTGGCACTCCTTCTCTGAGAGCTGACTGCGGGCTCGAGGAGAGGCGCCCGGAGGACCCCCCGGCACGGAGTAAGGGGGTGTCCCGCCCAGCAGGGAACAGCCAAGCAGGTTACTGCTGGTGCCGGAGAAATCCACCAGTACAGCTCTCTCTCTCTCTCTCTCTCTCTCTCTCTGTGTGTGTGTGTGTGTGTGTGTGTGTGTATCTCTGTCTCCTCTTGGCCACTCTTTTGCTGTCCTATTTTTTTTTTTTTCTGAAACGTCAGACGACGTTCCAAACTCCTAGGACTTTTTCCCACTGTTGAAACCCCTCTCTTCCAGGGCTGATGGCAGCGATTCCGCGTTGAAGGCGTCCTCTGAGGAGAGGGACGAACGCAGCATTGACAGTGAACAGGAAGGAACAACAATCCCTGGCCTTGGAATGCCCCATTATGAGAGTTTTAAAATCACTCAAAGGAAAACTTTGCTCAAAAGTAGTGTAGATGCAAATTTCTTACATTTAAGAGAGACTCTTATTTTGCAAGTTTTAAAAAAATGCCTTGCTATTCAACTTCGGAAACTGTGTTAAGGAAAGTTTACAAGACGGCTTTTTAGAGCTTATAATTTCTCTAACAGTATAGCTCATAATAGCAAAGGGGAAACAACAATATTTAGTTAATTGTGAACCATTAGCGTCAGAAAATTTTGTGCTGGTTCTTTTAAAAAGCAAAAATATAATTTACTCTAGGTCAGAAAAATAAGATTTTATTTGTGGAGCTATTTACACCAAAAAGGAGGCAGATAGTAGGAACCTTAAAAAATTCTTACTTCCCTGTTACTTTTAAAGCTAGCATCTCTCTCTCTCTCTCTCTCTCTCTCTCTCTCTCTCTCTCTCTCTCTCTCCTCTCTCATGCCCTCCTTCTCTCCCACTTTCTTTCCTTTTCTTGCCTACAAACTTCATGAAAAATGGGACAGAAAAACTTTCATTTGAACCGAGGAAGCCATTTGAAAGGCACAGTCAAAAGCATTTCTCCACTTCCTCTATTTATGATATATCCTTTCCTTTCCAATGACAAGTTTCTTTAAAAAAAAAAGTTCACAAAACTTTGTATGAAGTCCCTTAATTTACAATTATATTCACACTTTCAAAAATGCTTGAAAGAAATCATGTTAATGAAGAGAACATTTGCAGTAATTTGATGATAATTATCAGAATCACCACATATTCGCAGAGACTTGAACAATACGTGTTCAGAGAAAAGCAAAACACATTATTTTAATAGTCTGATATGCAAACTATGGACCGTTCAATTATGTGGCTTAATAATGCATACATGATGTGATCTTGTTATTGGGATAGGAAGGTTTGCAGTGAGTCACTCCTAAGGCTGAGAGTGCTCTCACATCCAGTAAAATCCATTGCCATGGATCAGGGGCCCTGCCAAACTGCATTTAAGAGAATAAAAATTAATGACTGAGAATTTGAGCGTTAAATTAACATTAATTATATGACCTGCATGCTGGAAAGATTAAATTTCTTATGCCCTAATTAGATAACGTCTCCTCATACATCAAACAATTTCTATTTTCATTTCCAGGTTTCAGGAATATAATACCAAGTGCTGACAGGCAGGACTTGAGGATTTTCCTTATCTGAGGTCAGGGTTTGGAGCTGTCTAGTCACCATTCCCACTTCTTTGGCTGCCATCAAGATTGGAGGTCATATTATAGAGAATTAAGGTCATTCTCTACCTTGCACTGATACTATAGTTGGAGAGCTAGGAACTTGACCTCGGAGTCCTCAGGCAGACCAGGAGCATTAAGGGAACCCTTCACAGCTGCCCCCAAACAAGCCTGGGCCACTGGATAGTGCCTCAGGCCCGGGGAAATTTAAGCAGCAAAAGTCCTGAAAGTCTAGCCAAAATGCATCACGGATCTCTTTATAGCAGAAATGTCTAAGTTTGAAGTGCAAGGTCGCAGCTTGATCCAAAATACTGTGTTTAGAGCAGATGATGAAGAAGAAGAAATAATAATAATTAAAAAAAAAAAAAACAAAAACAGTTTTCTTAAGAGGCTGAGGACAATCAAAACCCCAAACAGCACTCTTTCTTTTTGAAGAGTTTTATAAGTTTGTCGGCCATCTCCCTAGAGGTGCCCTAACATTTCTACACCTCACACTATACTGATCATAGGCACCCACTCTGGCGTGGCTAACTCGGCCTCTACTTAACCCTGTATGGCTTGAACACGTGGCTAACCTGGGCCACAGTGTAGACAGTTGGTCAGGTTGGAGGGAGGAGACGTTTTCCGCATTTCAAAACCTGTTGCTGATGAGGAGGCAGCAGAGAAAAGGGCAGAATTAGGGGGAGAAGTACCCTCCCCGCCACGGCAGATGGTCCATAGTGGCGCGTCCTTTCTTTCTGTTTGTAAGTCGTGGCTTGGCAGTTCCAGGACTCAGAAGAAAACTGCCATGTGGATTTGGTTTGGAAACAATGCACGAGGACTTAAATTCCTTTAGGATTCGGAGTTTCCTCCTTGATACACTGTGTGGCCTCGGACCTCTCACGTTCGCAGTGCCCCTCCCTCTTTTCTCCTCGCATCACCTTTCGTAGGAACAGTAAAGAATACGGGGACCTTTCGGACCGCTGCCACGATCACTGGGCGGGACGAGGGAACCAAGATTAAAACCTCAAGGAGGCCTATTCTAAATCGTTGAGAATAGAGTTTTCACGTGTCAGTGTTTCCATTCAGCCACTTTCAGGCTTTTGGAGAAAAGGGCAGGCGTGCGTGAGAGCTGGTCTACGCGGTGGTAAATAGTGACTTACGTGGCGGGGGAAGGGGAGAGGTAGGAAAGTTAGCAGATGCAGAAGAGGAGGGGGCTCTGCCTGCGGCTCGGAATTTGGCGGGGCAGTCCAGAGCGCAAGGGAGGGCTTCGGTGGAGAGAGTGGAGGAGGGCTGAGGCAGGGCTGGCTCTCTGGCAGGTTTAGGGCCCGGTAGGCTCTGGCTGCAGCCGGTCCACCGCAAGCCCTAGTGTCACAAGGCCCCAGCTCACTGCCAAACGCACTTTGACTGGGCGGTTACTTAGCGAACTCCCAGCCCCCTATGGAATCCAAACCTAGGGTTAGAATGCACCTAAAGGTTGGCCCATCCCATATCTGGAACTGGAAAGTTTTCACCTCAGTTCCTGGTGAGACTTGGAGCCCCGGCATTGTGGGGCTGGGAGGTAGGGCGGGGCTGCGGAGACTGGTAGGGTGCCTGCCCCGAGTCCCGCGTGGGCCAGGGCTGGGGTGGGGGTGGGGGGCTGAACTGGCCACGGCCGAAGCGCTGCCCGCGCTCTCCCTCCCTGCTCTCACTCCACTCTTTTTACGCACGGACTTCCGAGCTGGGGAGTAAGGATCGGAGTAATGGAGGTGAGGTTGGAAAGAACACAAATACAAGATAATCTGTCCTGCCTTCTCCAACAATAAGAAATCTCTCCTAAGAAGGCTCAAAACGTCGCAGATGTTGTGGCAAGAACTTTACAGCCTCTTTCCTAGAGCAGAGAAGCCGCTGCTTGGCTCCCCACAGCTCCATATCTCCTTCTCCGCAGAGCCGGCAGTTTGAAGTGTTTCTCCTTCACACAGACGCCTCCTCCCCTCCCCGAGAGCATGCCTTTCCTCAAACTGGTTACTCCTGTTAGAAATTGGAAAATCAATGCTTGTTTAGCATCTTCCGTGAGATGATGCACTGTCGAAACTCACAGCAAGGGAACCCGCACCATCTGACTCTTGGGCGGGGAAGGCGTTGCCCCAGTCCCTGTCGAATTTACATAGAAATTTACAATGAATAATACTCGTGAGCGCCCCTGAAAATATATACTGTGGCTAGTAGCATTATTATAAGCCCCAAGACACACCTCCTACGTATTCTCTGGTAGTGGTTGAAGTTTGCTTAAATGATTGATCAGAAGCTTGAACCGTGTTTATTCTTTCTGTTTTCTTAAACCGCATCTTGGATGGTTTCCTGTCAGTTTTCAGATGCCATTTGCAGCACAGACAGATTTCGTATGCCTACTGCAGATTGTCTTCAAAGTTCTAGTTTAAAGAGCATTATGTAAGCCTCTCTCTATTTACATAAGAGCTTTAACTCAAACCTCTCAGAAAATCATTTATTACCAACGGAAACCCATCCAGGGGAGCAGCATAACCGACCTGTATCTTTATGACACTTTCAAAAACAGCAGTAGTTCATTCTTTTCGGGAAGAAAAAAGTGTATGTACCAAAGAATTGGCATATTTTGCATTTTTATTCAGCTTGGTTTTATATCATTTGAGCATTATTCCTAAGCTTAATTCAGGCAGTGCAGACATTTATAGGATACACTTTTTCTCTGTGTTGGTTACCACTTAACTAGGCCACAGAGATGATCCTGTCTCCCTTCCTTGAATGTAATCCCAATGTGAGAGCAAATGTGTTTTAATAGAATCAAGTACAAATTTTACTAATGTCTAAATCATTAAAAGAATTTGTGAATACATAATCACTGTAAGCAAAGGTCAAGCGATAATAAATTACACATAATAAAAAGTTCTCTTTACTTTTTCATTTCTTCTTTTTAAACCACTTTCACCTCATCCCATTCCCCTTAATTGGCTGGCTGGCTGGCTGGCTTCCTTCCTTCCTTCCTTCCTTCCTTCCTTCCTTCCTTCCTTCTTTTTCCATCCACTCATTAACCTTTTGGGAGGATTTTTATTGTTGTATATTGTTGTAATTCCTTTTGGGGAAATAGGACTGTTGAAATAGAAAACTTAATTATAATGAGTTCTAAACTAGTGCCTGTAAGGAAAACCAATATCTTGCTTCAGATACTGGGAAGCTAGCTTTGAGGTATTGTTCTCTGTTCTTACTGCATTAACTGGGGGGAAAAGTGACTTTTAGGCACTGGCACTTTCATGTTATTAGGAAAGATTAAGGGTCCTATGAACTCCTTTGCTTAACTATTAGACATTAGAAGGTGAAAATACTTCAAGTTAATTCTTAGAAACTGACAGTCTTCTCAGTGACCATCTTTAGTCAATGTCCCCTCTCCTTGTATATTGGAAAAAATGTCATTCTCCAACCAACTCTCCAATATGGAACTTGTCTTGTTGGTAAAAAGGACTAGATTCTCAAACATCTTCTCACAGGATGCCCCTTGGAAGATGTAGTAAAGTGGTATTGCTGGTAGTGTTGTTAACAAGAGAAATTGTGAATCAGACTGGTATGTTTGGAATATTCTATCACTGGCTGCCCCTTTTGTAACTTTTCCCTAACACATAAGTTCCAGGTCTGCCTTTTGTGACATTTCTAGCCATTTGGACACTTCCTTCTGAGGAACTCCTCACTGTTGCCTTCCACATCGCCATCACAAGTCAGATAAGGTAATTAATAGTAAGGTGTTAAAAGTTGATAAGTGATAAAAGACATTTGCCTATTTTTCCAAATAAGCTTGGAGGGTCCACGTTAAGGTCCCAAACAATAAATCTCAGTAGTGTAATTGGAATTTTAGGACTGTAGTTAGCAGATGGAAAAGATATTTTAGGAAGGAGAAATTTGAAGCATTCCTAAAATATAGCCACATGGCCATGAGTCACCTTCTTTGTCCTCGCTTTTAAGACCAGCTCTACCTCTGTGAGCTACTCAGACACGACATATCCAATGTAAAAACAGTGCTATTGTGTGTGTTATTAGTGATTGTGCAGAATTAGAATTAGAAAAGTTTTAATGAATTTGATATTGTATTGAAGAATCACTCTAGCTCTTCTAGTAATAATCTCAGGTCAGTTCTAGTCAGGGAGAATCACTCATCATTGACCAATGTGTTTGTTTCAGTCAGCTTTTTCGCTGCCATGACTAAAAGACTTGACCAGAACAATTGCAGAGAAAAAAAAAGTTTATCTGAGGGCTCATGGTTTCAGAGGTCCAAGTTCATAGATAGCTTGCTTCATTCCTCCGGGCTGGAGGTAAAGCAGAACAACATGGTGAAAGAATGTGGCAGAGGGAAGTGGCTCACGTATTGATCAGTAAGCAGAGAAAGACTCCACTTTCAATATACATACCCCAAAGGCATATCCCCAATGACCCACCTCCTCCAGCCACACCCTATCTTCCTCCAGCCACCACCCAGTTAATCCCATCAGAGGATGACTTCACTGATTGGATTAAGTCTGTCAGGATCTGATCTTTTTTTTTTTTTTTCCTCAACCTTTTGTGTTATCTCTCACATGAGCTTTTTTTTTAAAAAAAAAAAATTTATTTTTTTTAGTTATATGTGGTCACAATATCTTTATTTTTATGTGGTGCTGAGGATGGAACCCTGTGCCTCATGCATGCTAGGTGAGCATTCTACCACTGAGTCACAGACCCAGCCCTCACACATGAGCTTTTAGAGGACACTGCATATCCAAGCCATAACAGTGTTGTACTCCATAGTGATTGGTTCAAGGAGGGTATTTGAGCTAAGTAGATTAATCAAGATGAATGAACATTAAACTCATAATTTTGGCCAGGATAATAAGAAAAGAGGGGAAAAACATTAAAGTTTTATCTTCCAGGTTAACATACAAGTCTTTACATTCTGGGAGCACTGCTGTGGAAAGAATGTGCTTGAGAGAAACCAACTCAGAGAAAAGCAAAAGGCAGAGTAAAGTGTAATTAAGACCTTGGATTCAACTGTGCCTAAAATTCTATTCTTGGACCTTTTCATTTTGTAAGTCAAGAAATCCCCCCCCCCTTTTGATCAAGGCTGACCTAATGCCTTGATAAGTTTATGATGTGAGCTGCCATGTGCATAACCTGAGGGGAAGGCATGTTTGGGCTGCCATATAAACATCTCCTGAGCCAACTGATCTGTCCCTTCCTCCTGGGGTACCTGATGTCTAACTTGTCTCCTGCAACCAATTTATAAAGCATTGTCTTGGAATAATTATTAACTGTGTTGTTGAATAATTACTGGCATTTGTATTGGCATTGTAACCAATGTTCATATTTGACACATATTTTCTGTTAATGATATTTAAATAAAACTTGTAAGTAACAGAGGCAAAAATGAAAGAAGGAAATTTCTCTCCTTTTCTTTTGAAATTAGTTAGAGTTTCTGTTACTTGAAATTAAGGTAGTCATGACTCTTATGACTCTTATACTCTTCCGAGTGGAGAGTTGAGTTAGTTGTACATATCAGTGTCTGGCACATTATCATCATGAATTTATGCAAAGCAAGCCATCCTCCCTTCCCTCTTCCTCCTTCCTTTTCTTTTATCCCCTAATCTCCCTCTGATCCTTGTCTCTCTGTCATAGACTATCATTCTAATATGTATTGTATATATTCTTGCAAAATACACGTTGCTTTTCTTAAGGAATTCTTTTTCATTGATATAATTGATATTATGTTGAATATGCCATTTTACTTCTTGTTTTTCACTCAGTACTCTGTATGGATTATTATTTATGATTTCTGTATTGTTATATGTACGACTAACCTGTGTTTCTGCTTATCATGCAGCTCTCTATCATGTATGTATCAGTCAAGTTCCATTAGGCAAAAAAGAAACCATACTAGGTGATTTAATACAGTATTTAAGGTAAGCAAAAGGCAAAGACTGATGAAAAATGGAGATAATGTAGCAAACAGTAGGGCTGGGGAACAAATATAGGAAATCAATTTTTTTAGTACTTTAAAGTTAGGAGGAAGGGTCTCTGGGAACTAGGACTCAGCCCTCTGAAGAGGGAGTGCTACTTAGCTAGTAGAGGTAGCTTGAGGTAAGAGGAACGGGAGACTCAAACTTCAGGAGACATTGGCAGCTGTTGATGATGCTTCTGATGGAGGCAGGGCACGATAAGGTTGCTGCTGGGAGTGCCAAAAAAGAGTAGGAGGCTGAAACACACTACTGCTGCCAGGGTGAAGCACCATTGCTGGTAATATTGACAGGAAGGGTGGGCAAACAAAAAGGAACAAGTTCTTTCTGCTCTTTGTCTGCCTTTCAGACTCATTCTACAACCCTTTTTTGATGGAATTTAATAGTGGTCCAGCTGATGAAGTGATTTTAGAGTCCCAAGCCTGGTTTACAAAGCAGATCTAGAAGGGAAGAATTGACTTGAAGGACAATACCTTAATACTATGCTTCTACCCTATCAGCACCTTTGCACAATAATGACTTTATGCTTCTGTTTAGTAAGATGCAACTTTTTTTTTTTTTTTGGTGTGTGTGTGGTGCTGGAGATTGACCCCAGGGCCTGTGCATGTGAGGCAAGCATTCTACCAACCGAGCTATATCCCTAGCTCTGGATACAACTATCTTTCAGAAGACTTCTTTGCCCTCTACTTCTTCCTTCCTGCCAAAAAAGACTCAACTTTGCCAAAAGGTACTTTTTACACATACAGGGAATTAACTAATCCTCTATTTCAGTTACCTAAAGACTGAATTGTCAATTATACTACCATCAACAGTCCTTATATAAAACAATAGAAAAAGTGGAAATATACATAATAAGCAAGAAGAAAATATGCAAAGCTGCTACTGTCAATGTGTTTTTAGAACTGGTCACAAGGGTATAGTTGATATTTGTAACTTTTTTTCCACTACCTGTTTCATATTTCTTTGGATTTTAGCTATCACTTCAGCTAGTTCTTTACCTGGCCAAAGGTTCATACTTCCATTTATGAGAGGTTTTACTTCTTCAGTGGTTCAGTCATTTTGTGATAACTGTAGTTTACCTTTTACTCTTAGAAATGGAAGCTTTAAGATGCACCCCAATGTATCTCTGAGTATTCACTGCCTGCATTGTGTAGCAGCATCCAAGTTCTTATTGGTTAACCATTATCTATCACCCAGTAATTAAAGTGATCTCTTTCACTGTGGGCTCAGGGGCATGAAAGGCCCCAAATTGACAGGTGGCCCTCTCAACTTTCAGACCAATGGAACATTTGTTATGTCTACTTGTGGAAGCATTCAACTAAAACCTCTAAATCAGCAGAGCCAAAAGTTGTGGGAGATGGAAAGTTAAATTTTTGCCAGTGTGTTAACCAGATAGGATAGTGACATTGATTCCTAGACTCTTATATTCTGACCATGGAAGAAACAGTATCATATATTGGTCACTGATTCAAAGCATATGATGGTATTTTATAAGACATAGCCCCAAACTTTGAGGATATGGTTTTATTTTGTAGTGCTGGGGGTTAAATCAAGGGTTTGCACATTCTAGGCAAGTACTGTACCACTGAGATAGACCCTCAGCCTTTAGGATGTTTTTCTTGGGATGAGGGGTACAGGGATCAAATCCAGGGTGCTTTATTATTGAGATACATCCCCAGACCTTTTTATTTTATTTTATCTAAACTTTGAAACAGAATCTCACTAAGTTGTTTAGGGCCTCACTAATTTGCTGAAGCTAGCCTTCAACTTGCAATCCTTCTGCCTTAGTCTCCTAAATTGCTGGGATTATAAACCTGGGCCACAGAACCTGACTTTTAGGATATTCTTAATTGGAATAGCAGTGACTCTCTATAGATCATTACACATCTTGTCAGGCCAGGTATAGCCAAGTGATGGGGGAGTGAATTCCAAGGATATTATTTCATTATTGCACTTCTTCTGTTGTGTTAAGTTTTTTGGTCAAATGCATTATTGTGTGAAATTAAACAATGTCACACGGAATATAATGAATTAGGTTTTCTATAATCCATGATGATGGTGCTGGTAGAAGCACTGAAAGAGAGAGAGAGAGAGAGAGAGAGAGAGAGAGAGAGAGAGAGAGAGAGAGAGAGAAGGAAAAATCATTTGTAGAATGCATAACATTATACTGTGGTCAGGACAAATTGTTACTGTATTCAATGAAAGGAAAAGTCTGATGTAATAAACATACAGAAAAGTTTAATTGGCACCCCTCAGAGAATGATGCCTCTTGAGGGCTTAGCACTGCTCTCTTTTGGTGGTAGTTTATGCATATTGCAATGCAGTTCAGGATCAGCCTAGATGAGAGGTCCATGTTTGTTGAACAAATGCATAACTTTCATCCCTGCTGTCATATCTACTTTGTGAATTCATTCAGCAAGCACCTGATTGGCGGGAAGATGCTGCCTGGCATCATACAAATGGTCATCTTTTTTCACCTGAGTATTGAGAGCCTCATATGCAGTAGATGCCTTTTGGTGAGCAGATGTTTTCATGTTCCAAGTGGAGTCCCTCCACAAACATCTCCCATTATCTTTCCTGTCATCGATATTCTAATCTTATCTTTAACCATCAACCCAAACTATTAGCTACTGCCCATAAATCAATGTAGACCTATATCTCTGGCCATATTTAAACTTGACAAAGAGGGAAATCAAATGTACTCCTTTAATTTCTTCCCTCAAGAAAGATTTCCCTTGACTATTGTCTTTCAGGGACACTCTTGATTGTAGTTATAATGTTTGAGGTGTCTGTTCCTGATTCTTTGGTCATAACCTCTCAGGATGGTTTCTCTATGATTAAAGACAACTGATAAGGGACCTTAATTAAAGTAAAAAAAATCTCTTTACCTTTGCTTTATAGTCAGGGTAGTAATATTCTGTCATATTCTCAGTTTTCATCCACTATTATACAATAGTGTGAATCAGGGAGGTCATCCTACCTTAATATCATCCTATTTTATATATATGACAATGGAATGTATTAGAATTGTTATTACACATATAGAGCACAATTTTTCATATTTCTGGTTGTATACAAAGTATATTCACACCAATTCATGTCTTCATACCTGTACTTTGGATAATAATGATCATCACATTCCACCATCATTAATAACTCCATGCCCCCTCCCTTCCCCTGGATCTCCTCTACCTTATCTAGAGTTCATCTATTCCTCTCATGCTTCTACTCCCTATCCCACTATGAATCAGCCTCCTTACATCAGAGAAAATATTTGGCATTTGTTTTCTTGGGATTGGCTAACTTTACTTAGCATTATCTTCTCTAACTTCATCCATTTACCTGCAAATGCCATGATTTTATTCTCTTTTATTGCTGAGTAATATTCCATTGTGTATATATGCCACACTTAATATTATCCTATTTTTAAAGATCTTTTCATTCAATATCATGTTTTTACTACCCACCTATTTTTTTTTTACATCTATTATGTGGCTTCTGATTGCTCCATGGTTCTCTAGGATGTGCATCCACCATATTTTACTTTTCCACTTTCCCAGTTATGTACTTTCAGCTTCTAACCTTTGCTAGTACAAATAATGCTGCGATGACCAACTTACAGTATGTTTCTTTATGGATACTTGTATATCCCCACACCCTTGCCAACTTATTTTCTACCTTTCTGATTTTGATTTCTACTAATCTAATAGGTGTGGAGGTTTATAGCTGTTATTTTACTTTATTCTTTTTTTCTGATGATATTTGAGCATCCTTTCATATGCTATTAGAATTTTTGGAATTTTCTTTTTTGCACATTACCTATTTATATTTGTTGTTCATTTTGGGGGGTTGAGATTGTTACAAGAATTTTCTACGTTCTAGATATTAGTAATTATCAGTTATAAACACTGATGATATCTTCACCTTTTATCTTCCTGCCTATTAACATTGTCCAAGGTATCCTTCATTGAACAGAAGTTTTTATTCTTAATGTAATCACATCCATCAGTATGGTAGGCATAATGATGTGCTGTCCAAATTCCTCTTCAAAGAGTGACTTATTGCCTCAGCCATTTCGGGTGCCATTGGCAGACAGACTTTAATTCTCAGCTACTAATGGACTTGGCTGGATTCTTAGTTCTCTCTGTTGGTCTATATGTGCCAGTGCCACATTGACTTGATTACTGTAGCTTTGTACTATATGTATTATATGTTTTGAGATTGGAAAATATGAGCCCTCATATTTTTTTGGCTTATAGGAATTGCATTGACTCTATAGATCAATTTGAGGAGTATTCTAATCCATGAACACAAGCTATCTTTTCATTGATTTAGGTCTTCTTTAATTTATTTTAACAATGTTTTATAATTGTCAGTGAAGTAGTCTTGAATTTTAATTAAGATTATTCCTGAATATTTTGTTTATTTTGATGCTATTGTAAATGAAATTGTCTTTGTAATTTCATTTTCAGATTATTCATTGCTGGTATACAGAAATGCAACTGATACATATTTGTGTTGTATAATTCTTATATCCTGTAATTTTGCTGAACTCATTTGTTGGCTTTATAGCTGTTTTTCTTTTATTTTTGGATATATCTGAGGAGCTTTTACATATAAGATCATATTATCTGCAAACAAATAATTTTACTTCTTCCTTTTCAACGTGGATGCCTTTAATTCCTTTTCTTATCTAATTCCTTTGGGTAGTATTCCAGTACAATGTTTAATAGAACAATGAGGATGGATATCCTTGATACTTCCTGATCTTGGAGGAAAGATTTCAGTGTTTTGCCAGTACAAATAAAGTCATTTTTGGGTGTCTTCATAGATGTCCTTTATCTGATTGAGAATTGAGAAAGTTCCCTTTTATTGGTTTTGTTCAGTGTTTTTTCTTATCATGAAATTGATTTTGTCAAATGTGATGTTTCTATGTCTATATATGCTAATTATATAGTGTTACTTCCTTTATTTTATTAATATGAATCATTGGTTTTCAATATTGAATGAATTTTGTATTTCTTAGATAAATCCCACTTGGTTATGGAATATACTTTTTTTTTAAAATGTTGCTGGATTTGGTTTACCAATATTTCATTGAGGATTTTTACACCTGTATTTACAAGAGATATTGGTTTGCAGTTTTTTTTTTCTTATGATGTTTTTTTTCTGGCTTTGGTATCAGGATAACATTGGTACCATGTAGGCAGAATTTCCTCCTCTTTTATTTTTTGGAAGAGTTTGAGAAGTGTTGGTGTTAATTGTTCTTTAAATGTTTGATATAATCCACTAGTGAAAATTTCTTATTGGTTATTAAGGTCACATTGCATGGTTTCAGCTTGAGTTGCCATTTTTTTTTTTTACATTCTGTCTCTACTATGCAAAGTCATTATTGCCTTTCTCCGTGTGTATGTGTGTGTGTGTGTGTGTGTGTGTTTTGTATTTTTTGTTATGTACAAAAGCAGGTTCTATGCAAGGCACATATTCAGTTCTCAGTATATACTTATCAGAAAGAACTTTGGCTCTATCTATAGCTTACCAGTAAAGTCTGTCCATAAGTAACCTAGGTAAATTAAGTCCAGTGGGGTCATTGGTCTTGTCATCTTAAGCATCTGTACAATGGTATTATTGCATAATAGGATGTAAAAATTTCAGTAGATGGAAACAGTGGCTCTATACAGAAAATACATCAATTTATTATATAGATGTAGTTCCCCGTGAAGTCATTGTCATTCAAATACTTGGATGATTTTACATTTGGCTTTTTAATATATACATATTTATTTTTCTTTTGCCTTCTTACCAGTTATTACTAGCTCACATAGAGAATTTCCAGTGAGAATTTCCTTTTACGTGTCAAAGTAATTCCATCAAAACATTTAATGGGTATGAATTTACTGACATGTAAATAAATAATAGGGAAATAAATAAACACATGCTTTTAAACTGTTATGTTTGAGAAAGAGTTAAGGAATAAATTTTAAAAAGTTAAAGAATAAACCCAATAAATATTTCACCCTAAGAAATGAGACTCTGATTTTGTCTTGTAGAGTTCAGAAATGTTCCAGCATTATTTAGGGAAGGGGAGCAAAAAAACCTTTTCTACTTTACACTGCAGCAGGAACATAAGAACAAGTGTTCACTGCAACTGGAGGCAGCATTACAGGCTATTCCAAAGAGTTTTATAAGATATGATCATTCAGTAAACAAGGTGTTGTTAACATTGGTGTCTGAGCTGTGATACTTGTACTCTTTGGGTGGTGTGCTTAACTCTTATGAACAAATTCTAGTCTTATAGTGTTCATCTAAATCTTTAATTAACCAAAATAACCCTCTTTTTTCTTTTTTCATGTTATTCTATCTCAACAGAATTCTGAGATCATAATATATATCAAGGAATGTGAAGGACAGTGACGTTGTGTGAGAAGATGTAGATGAAAGTAAATATGACTGTGGCTCTCACAGCCTATGAGCTCTCAGCTTTGTGGGCAAAGGTGTAAGTATTACAATGTGGTCTGTGATAGCTTTCACTCATTTGCTGACTGAGTTTACTCTTGCTTTCTATTTAACATGCTTCCTGTGTGCCAGGTACTGCACTAAGCCTCTAGAGGAGTTCACCACCTTGACTCATGTTGGAATTGCCTGGGAAGCTTAAAAAAGACATCTCAGATGACCCCCAGAGATAATCAGTTATGTGGTTTGAGTGCAACTTGGGCATTGGGAGCTTGAAGAGCTCCGCAGGTGATTATAGTGTTCAGCCAAGATTGAGAACCACTGCTCTTTTTTTTTTTTTTTTTCCCCAAGAAACTCGTAATGTCATGGAAGAAATGGACAAGTAACCAGATGATTATAATTCAGTGTGAAAAGTCCTATTATGGAAGTGAGTGTGGGGAGTGATGATCCTTCTATACATTCTATAGATGAAGAATCTGTCTCGAATGTTAATAGATTTGCCCAACATCATGGATAGGTAGGTGATAGAGTTACTGTACAAATTTAGGTCAGATTTGTCAGATTTGTCTAATCTAAACCAATATACTATGCCTCCCATCTGAGGGCAAAAGTTAGAACTGGGACTATTTATTTTCATTATTTTAGAAGGGAATTCACAATGTTTTTTTTTTAATCTTTTAATATTGCAAACCACTCAGATGAATTTCTAATATTTGCAAGTGAAAAATTATAACAGCAAAAAAGTCAGATAAGAAAAAAAAACCTTGCTGTGTCCATATTCTCAAAATATTTACTAAATTACATACCTGTAATAAAAGGAAATTCTGCAGAGGCTGTTTTTTCATTGTTTCTTATGTCTCTCAAAATATCCATTTAACACAATTGGGCAATGTATGTTTACTTATCATTATCATGAAATACAATAATAGTAAGTATAATTCTGGAATTCAGGGTGGAGGCCTCTCTGATAATGTGACCCATAATGATTAAATCTTGAAATATATACTGCCATGTAAATTGGACATACTTCAGGCTTTCTCAAAAGTGCCTTTCTAGTTAGACTTTTTTTTTTTTCTAGAGACTTCATAATATCCTCTATTTTTTTTTTATGCAGGAAACTGTAAGAATCTCAATGCAAAATTTCTGTTTAAATTATTTTATTTTAGCTTTTATTTTTTATAGTTTTACTTTAGGAAAACCCATTGCCTGTGGAAAAACAACTCAGTTCATCATAAAAAAAGCATATGGAGGCAAAAAGCAAAATAAGTTTTCTACATTTTGTACTGATGTTTCATATATCAGTGAGGTTGTGTATGGCATGTCAAATTGAAAAGATAAACAAGCAGAACCTCTGCAATGTCAATCTGGAGGTTTCCTGAGTGAGGATTTTTAGCCAAACTCTAGAAAAAAACCCCATTTCTGCCAAAACCATGCTGGAGCTGAAGCTAGAGCCTACCAAAAAGGGAGGAAATAAAGCAGAATTTTACAATTTTAACTAGACTTCATCAGCAACCCAGAGAGAACAAGGGATTCTATGCAGAGATTCAACTTTGAAAGTGAATTTTATAAAGAAAAAATAATCCTTAGTGAAGCAAATACTTCATGAGAGAATGAACATTTACAGAGTGCCATTGAAGCATTCAGTAGTTTTGTTATAATGATTTTTTTAGAGATAAAGATGTTCTTTAATGGCATATGTGTTAATCCATTGAGAAACTATTAAAAATTATAGGTATATGAAACTAACATCAGCAACTAAAATAAATGAAACAAAAGCTGACAAGTTGAAGGCAGAAAAAGATAATTCAATGATAATAATTGGAATTCAATACATTGGCTTCAATAATGGATGGAAAAACATCAACAAAAAATTTAGAAAACTTGAACAACACTAAAAACTCATGAAATTTAACCATTATCTATAGAACATCCCACCCAACAGAGATTTCAGAATGTCTGAAACTTAAAAAAATATGTCACAATGATTCAAATTATGCATTTCTGTGGGGGTTCTTTTAAATGTCTTGTAGCTGTTTCATTTTTGTGAGAGTCTGTTGCGGTTCTGTTGAACTGAGTGTTTGTAAAGGTCTTACAAAGTTCAAGACAAATTTTCTCCCTTAGATCTCATTTTATAATAATAAGAATGATTCTGTTTTTGGTCATTATGCATAATAAAACTTTAGTTACTTCAATCCATGGGTTTATAAATGTAAAACCAGTTTCTTTCTGGGCCACACTAAGGAAGCAGGTGTCTTTTTCTGGGATCTCAAAGAGACTGGGCCCTGCATGAAATTAACATGAGTAACTCAACATGAGATGCCCTGCTCTGGGCATTTAATTTAGAGGAAACAGTTCATGGAGGTTGGAAAGGGGTATTCTAGATACAAGTTTATATATGTAATATGGAGCTTATCTTATATGCAAATTGTGTATGCAACTGGGCTCTTGTAATTTTAATCATTTGCATTTACTGTGTACAGTGTGATAATTTGATACTTGAATACAGCATGTAATGATAAAATCAAGGCAGTTAACATTTCCATCTCCTTAAAATCTTATATAGTGAAGTTACCGTGTATGGCCATTTGTATCAGGTAAGATTCAAATAATGACTCTCCATTCCAAACCCACTGTATAAACAGCAAAAAAGTCCTGTTGTCCCATATATCAAGAAATCCTGAGAAAGGGTAACTGCAATATTAATTTATTAGCTCATTGATTAATTAAGAACCCAGTTTTTTTGCCATCATTTTTTTCTTAGCTATTTCTAGATTCGTCCCTGGATAGCTTCCCTCAGGGTTATAAAAATGGCTGCTAGGTTCCCAGGTGTAACATGCAGATAGCACAATGTCCAATAGCAGAAGAATCTTTCATTACATCTGTCTCTTTATTGAAAGGTTAACTTTTCTGAAAGTCCCCAGCAGACCATTCCCATAGATTGGAGCAGAGTGATATGCAGTTGCTAGGAAAGGAAGCAGCATTATCCTAATTGGATTCTTAATCAGGATTTGCCTTGAGTCATACGGACAGAATGGACACCCAAATTTAATTGGAGCTACACCTGGTAAGGAGGAAGGGTAAAATCGTTGCTAGCTGGACAAAAGCAAGCAATTCTCTATGAAGAATAAAGAAAATGATAGAGGAGAGTCAGAGAAAAAAATAGTTCATGGAAATCAAGCTCAGAGATGATTCTCTATAGGAACAGATGGGACTTACAGCTATAGGAAGCAGGTGACAACAGAGAAAAAGGACTTTATTTTTAGCCACCCTAAGTGGCCTGTATGCACAAGAGGTCAGGAATGTAGTCAAAACAAAAAGGGGTTTGGAAGCTTCCTGTACTGATTATTGTATTAATTTCAATTTATTTTTTGAAAACAAATTAAGATGATTTTACAATAAAAGCTTACAAGAAGAGGGTGCAGTATTTAAGTGGTCTGTTCAGGTTTGCACAGTAAATTCTATCAACTTTTCTACTCATGCAACCTGAGAAACAGAAATGTGAATGGTTTAGAATGAATGCCTCCATCATCCATCCATCCATCCACAGGTACCTTTTTTTTTTCCTTCAGTAAAGATGTTATGGTTTGGATGTGAGGTGTCCTCCAAAAATTCACATGTGAAACAACATAAGAAGGTTCAGAGGAAAAAGTACTGGGTTGTGAGAGTCTTAACCCTGATAGGGATTAACCGAGTGGTAACTGAAGGTGAGTAGGATGTGGCTGGAGGAGGTGGGCACTGGGGCATCACTTTGGGGTATATATTTTGTATCTGGTGAATTGAGTCTCTCTGTGTGCTACCTGATTATCGTGTGAGCTGCTTCCCTCAACTACATTCTTTTGCCGTGATATTCTCCTTTACCTCCAGCCCTAAGAAATGGAGCCTGCCGACCCTAGACTGAGATTTTGGAAACTGTGAGTCTCCAAATAAACTCTTCTTCCTCTCCAATTGTTCTGGTCAGATCTTTCAGTCACAGCAGTGAAAAAGCTAACTAAAACAAAAGGGAATTGAACCTACTAAGCTACATCCCCAATGCTTTTTAGTTTTTATTTTGAGACAGGGTCTTACTGAGTTTCTGAGACTGGCCTTGAACATACAACCCACCTGCCTCAGCTTCTTGAATAGCTAGGATTATAGGCGAGCACGACTACCTGGCTCACAGATATGAAAACCTATGTGCAAAGCTTCATTATAAGCTCTGGATTTTATCCTGAGTGAAATGAGGAGCTCCTAAAACATAAAACATAACAGAATTTTCATTTAAAAGTGATTACTTTGGCTGCTTTGTTTAAAAAGAAACTATAGGGAAATGAAAGAGGCAAATAGACCATTTACAGAAAACTGTAATTAGTCTAAGCAAGGACTGACAGTCATTTGGATTAGAATGGTAGTGGGAAGTGGATCTGTACATATTTTGAAGATAGAGCCAACAGGAATTGCTGATGGATCATACATAAAATGAGAGTATTAAAGGGAAGAACTTACTTTTAGTAATTCAAAGTTGTTGGCTTGAGTTTTGGGCAGGATGGAATGGCTCTCTATTGAGAAGCAGAAAATTATAGGGGGAGATAGTTTAAGGGATAAAATAGAAAGTGGAATTTTTTCACATTAAATGTAAAATGGGTATACCTAGCCAAGATTTCAGGGGACCAGTTTGGGCTGAAGATAAAAACTTGGGAGTTGTTAGCACATATGTGATATTTAAAGCTGTGAGCCTGGTGAGGTCATGAAGAGGATGAATGCGTATAGATGAGGACATCATAGAGTTGAGCTCTAAGCAGTTAGAAGCTGGAGGAGAGGAGGAACCAACAAAAGTGACTGAGAAGGAGTAACAATGAGATTGCAAGAGAAAGGAGACATGGTGCCCTGGATGCCAAATTCGCAGTGAGTCAAGAAAGATGGAATGCTTCTAGGACTGACACTTTCATGAACAGAGCAGAGTAAGTTCCTTGCCTTGGGTGCAGAACTTAAAGGGGGCACCAAGACAAGCAGTCATTAAGATGATTAATGTCTTCAGGCAAAATTAAAAATTAATAAAGAATTCCTAATGTCATAGTTTAAATATGAATTGTTCCTCAAAGACTCATGTATTGGAGGTGTGGCCCCCAATGCAGCAATGTTTAGATTTGGGGAAATGATAGGATAATGAGGGCTCTGATCTCCTAAATGGATTAATCTATTGCTATTCATAGTTTCATGGATTATTGGGAGGTGGTGGAAACTATAGGAGGTGTAAGCTAGTTGGAGGTGGCAGGTCCTTGTGGATGTGCCCATGGGGAACCATAGGTTGTTTTTGGCCCCTTCCTCTCTCTCTCTGTTTCCTTGCTGCCATGAGATGAGCAACTTTGTTCCACCAATTCCCTTCTACCATGGTGTTCTGCCTCATCACAGGCCCAGAAACAATGGAGTCAGATGATAATATACTGAAACCCCTGAAAATGCCAAAACAAATCTTCCCTCCTTTAAGTTGGTTGTCTCTGGTGTTTGGTCAATGGAATGAAAAGCTGATTGATACACCTGGCAAAGTATCATGATTAAGACAGGAAATGGCAGTATACTCACACGACTCATCTTGCTTCCCTTACCCTAGTCTTGGCCTGGCTAGGTTTTATCTTTATTTAAAAATTTGAATGTTATCATGATATTTTTGCAATTATTTTTACTTAAAATACTACATCAAAACACTTAATTTCCGTCACCCCCTTTTTGGCACTCCCTTAAAATACACATCTGAGATGAATGACTCCCTTACCCTATTCTTGGGGTTAAAGACTGAGGATTGATTGCTTCAGCAACACGGAATCAGGAGTGACTCTAAAGAGTGCTGGCTTAGAGGCATTCCAAGGATGAAATTTAGCAAGAGTGGATTCAAGAGGGAATGGATGGAAAAGAATTGGAAACAGTGAATTATTTTAAGGAGTTTTACTATTAAAGAGAAGTAGAGAAATGGACACAGCTGTAGGGCATATGGGGTCAAGCATAAATTTTATTTCATACTGAGAATTCTACAGCATATTTGTGTGCAAAGAAGATGATAGAAAATTATGTGCATGGGGTGGGAAAAGGGAACATGTGCCTAAATAGGAACAAACCTGAGTATCTGTGTATGCAAATGCATTGATAATAAGCTTTGAGTGAGGACAGGGATGTATTTTTGTTTTGCTAGAAGCATATTATGTCAGCTTACAAAAGGATGACTATGATAAAATATTAATTCTTAAAAAGAGGAAAAGAAATTTAAGAAGGAAAGAAACAATAAGTGTAATGTACAGTGGTTATGATTATGGGCCCAATTGGTCTGTGAGCATTCTGGCATCTAAGGCAAAAGGGAGATGGTGTAAATTACCTAACTGGTGATGTGGAAAAGAGATACAATAGACCCTTAGTGGAGGCAGTCTTTCCCAAACTAACACTTGTAACTGTTACATTTGTAACACAAGTTTCAGAATGGACAAACATTCTAATAACTATTTCATAATACAAAAGTGTGATCAATACAGATCAGTTTTGTAATGTCTTTTGTAAAGGGTCATGTCATGAATAGAAGTTGCCTAAGGATTTAATCTTTTGATGTTCAATATAATGCATGTCTAGAACTTGGACCTGCAAAAAGCAGGGTGATGAGCATTCTTAAATTTAATTTGTCAATTTTACTTTTGAGTGGAGCACAGTGTCCAAAACATAAAGGTGACTCCATCAAGCCTGGAGTCCTCGGTAGGTTAAGGACAGAGGACATTTCCTTGGAATCCAGGTGGCGGCATCAACACATTTATTAATAAAATTAAGGAGACTACTTTATGTTCTAGCCTAGTGGGTCACAGAACTTTAGGCAAAACCAGGATTTTCCTAAAGAGGAAGTTAAGATGATTTGGTTTTAGAGAGAGATGATTTTGGATTTAATATTTTTCAGAGTTGTTAACCAGACATCCATAGCTGTGTAACAATGTTAGCATGACATCCTGGTGGGTCTCCCAGGGGTGCAGAACACACCTCTCAGATGATATAGTGAATTGGACTCATATATGGAATTATTTGTTGTTGATCTCTTAAAGTTTGGAGAATATCAGAGTGGGATTATAATTTTAATTTTAAAAACTTATTTTTTTCCCTTAAGAGTAATTGCCACTAGAATCATTTGGCATATAAGAGCTTCCATCAAATAGGCCTCCACCACATGTGCATTGGCTGGATTTATTTGTCTCTAACATCATAAGCTGAATTTTAAAAAACTTAGTTGGTACATCCTAATTGAATTTATATAACATGAAACATTTAGTTTGACTATATTTTAATTGTGACATTTTTCTTATTTGATGGACTTACTTTTCTCTTTCTTTTTTCCTTCCTTCCATTTTTCTGCCACTAACACAGAAATCCTGCTATAAGAGTGGGTTGAGGAAGGGCTGTCAAAGTGACTTGGTGCCAGCCTGTCCATGGGAGCCTGGACATAACAAAGAAGGTGGAATGAAGATCAGCATCTTAGTGCCATGCTAGATGACAAGAGGAGAGAAAAATAGTACAGAAACCCCAAGAAGTGTCATTGGGTTAAAAAGTTACAGATACTAAAGTTCCACTTGGTGTGGGTCACACACTGCTATCCTGGGATTCAAAGTACCAGAACTTTGTTTTGAAACCACTAAGAAGTCCATCTTGAAGGGGAAACTATTAAAATCTCTTTTCTCTTAGACATGATGATTCATCTCCAAGTCATTTTATACTTCTGAAATTGTCAGTGATATAATGGAAGCAAAGTTTTTTTCCCTGAAAATAAGACATAAGCTGTTTGTTTCTTGCAAAGGAAGTGAAGAATGAGGAAACCATCTGGCATTTGCTCAAAATATCTAGATAATTGAGGCCAAAGTATCTTTTAGCTTAATTTTATATCAATGAGTGTCCTTCATGCCTCTTTCCACATTTGCTGTGTAGAGAGCATCAAAAGGAAAGAGGCTGAAATTTATCAACAAGAATTTTAAAATACAATAGTTATTAATATTGTTGGGTTGCACTCTCCATTATCCCTAGAAATTTTGTTATTCTTGAATTTAATACATGTGTGCAGGTATATATATTAATTGAAGAGATATTCTTGAAGAATCTTTGTAGATTAAAACTCCTACCTTTATTGAAAATTTCACAGCATTGATCAGATATTTTCTACAGGTGATGTGATCTCTCTGTTATCTCTCAAAAATTTGCATTTCAAAGCTGATTGATGGACTATGTGAGATGAAGTCGATGTCCTTTTTCTACAACAGAGATGTAGGTTGAATCTCTGCTGAAAAAGTATTATTTACTGTCAGGGTTATTTCATAAATTTAGTCTTCTATTTCTAACTTAGTATTATATGTTTTGTACCACCCCTTAAAGCTCTGTTATTAAAGCTCACGTTTCTGGGAAAATATAGTCATATTTAAAAGGCATTTAGTAGCTGGGTGTTTTTTCTTCTTGACAAGTGCATAAAAAGTATTGTTTTATTATTCATTAAAAATATAATTATTATACATTGTCATCAAGTCAACAGATGCATACTATCTTTCATTACTAGTGTTTAATCTGAGTGTAGATCACTCTTTGTTTGCTGGGGATAAATTAAAAAGATTTGTGAAACATTGTAACTTCCCAGTTAAAGAAAAATGTTTACTTCATGGGAAAGTTAGTATTAATATCCAATCAAACTCTCCCTCTCCCCATCCTTTTTCAGTTTACATTCAATTCAATTTTCAATAGAAATATAATGAATCCACTGGGGACAACTACAGTTAATTAGCCAAACAGGAGGTGAGTAGTGGCTTTCCTTAGTTGAAAAATCAACACGATTTCCAATTTTTATTTCTCTCCTTTTCCCTCGGCCGTTCCTTAACAAACCATCAATTGAAATAGCTCTGAGTGGTCATTTTGGATAGAATTTGCCTTATTTTTTTTTCTATATCTTAAAAAACCTGACTGAGAAGGACCAGGTTTAATTTTCCACCCTAAACACTACTAAGCTGTAAAAAACATGGGATTACAATTTTCAGGACTTTGACAGCAGGCAGTGGAATAACCATGATTTCTGAGGGATTAGAATCTAACGAAGTAAGTCTTAGTTCTTGAAGTCTCAACTTAGTTCTTGGGGTTTTGAGGCCACAGCACAGGGCAGGAAGAAATATAAGTGGATTTTGGCAGTTTATCTGAATTCTACACCCAGTGAAAATGCTTTTTAAAAGCAATGGGGAAATAGGACACTTTTGGACATATAAAACCTGGAAGAATTCGTCACTACCAGAATGGTACCTTAAGAAATGTTTATGGGGGGCTGGGATCGGAGCTCAGTGGTACAGCACTTGCCTCAACATGCGTGAGTGAAGTGCTGGGTTTGATCCTCAGCACCACATAAATAAATAAATAAATAAATGTGTCCATCTACAACTAAAATTATATATATATATATATATATATATATATATATATATATATATAAAATAAATATTTATGGACGTCTTTCAGGCAGAAGAAAAATGATAACAGGTGGAAATCTAGATCTGTATAAAGGAATGAAGGACACTGAGTAAGTAACTATGTCAGTAAATTAGATATTTACATCTCTGTAAGAAAAAATTAACCATTTAAGGCAGAAATAATATGTTTTGGGATTCATGATATAAAGAGAAGTAAGAGCTATAAGGAAAGTAGAAAAAGTTTCAGGGGAAAGAGAAATAAAGGCACACTATCATAAGTTTTTTTTTTTGTGTGTGTGTGTGTGGGGGGGGGCACCAGGGATTAAACTCAGGGGCGCTTAACCATTGAACAACATCCCCAGCCCCTTTTTATATTTTATTTAGAGACAGGGTCTCACAGAGTTGCTTAGGGCCTTGCTAAATTGCTAGGTTGGCTTTGAACTCAGGATCCTCCTCAGCCTGCCAAGCCGCTCAGATCACAGGTGTGCCTGGCAGGTTTTATGCTATATGTGAAGTCATTTAATGTCATTCAAGGGTAGACTGTAATAAGTTACAGTCCAACCCTAAAGCCATGACTGAAAGAACAGAGCAAAAAGCCTTATCAAATAAGCCAATGAAAGAGATAAGACAAAATCATGAAAAATACCCAAACTTAGGGAAGTTGGAAATAAAGGAAGAAGAAAACAAAGAGCAACTGATGGGACAAATAGAAAACATGTAACAAGGTATAGACTTAAAGCAACTAGTACTAAACACACTAAGTATTAATGGTCTTGATATCTCAAAAGGCAGTGGTTGTCAAATTAGATAAGAAAATAGTACCCACCACCGCAAAACCCAACTATATATTGTTTACAAGAAACATGCTTTAAGTATAAAGACAGGAATAAGTTACAAGTAAAAGGATGGGGACTTAATCCATGCTAATCAAACTACAGCTGTAGTAGCTATATAATATCAAAAGAGACAAATTACCTTCTAGACAGGGTACTAAGTTTTCTTTTATACCTTTTTATAAGGATGAAAATATTACAAAGGTTAAACTGTTCTGATCTCTTTCAGCCATGTGAATCTTTAATAAGTTTTAAAAACTGCAGATACAGCATGTTCCTCCCTACCTATATTTCTTTAAAAATATTCTCTTTTCAAGGCTAAACGAGAGGTAGGGAATTTGCATCAAAACTGTCAAACACTAAAAACTACAGAATGAACTTCTGGCTGTATGGCTGATGTTAGAAAGGACAGTTTTCTTTCCTTTCTCATGAAGACCTCTCCCTCTTTGTAGTTGTCCTACAGATGCCCTGAGCTTCCCCCCCACACACCCCAAATATGTGCAGGTGTCTGTCCTCATCTCACTTTATGGTAAGCTCACCTTTTCAGTTGCCTGAAGTAAGACCCTTCATGTCATCCTTGATCTTCTCTATTTTACACCCTACATCTCATTGGATCCTTCTCATTCTACCTTCAAAATACACCCAAGAATCTGACTCCTCATCACATTGATTGTTGCTATATGGTTTGAGTTCCTGTTCTTTCTCCAACTACTGCAATAGTCTTTTATATGGATTCCTTGCTTCCACTCTTGTCCCTCAGACTGATCCCTACCTCCAAGTGTTCTCCATAACCCCTAGATTCCATCTTCTCTGTAAAAATCTGAAATCTTTATAATGGTCCATGAAGCCCAGGAAAATTTGGCCAGCCATTACTTCTCTACCATTCTTTTCTCCTCCTCTCTTTCTTACTCTGTTCTCACTAGGGCCCACTTTTTGATCCTTCAGTAAACCATGCATGCTCCCTCTTCAGGGCTTTACACTATTTACTTTCCTTGGGACATTTCCGTTGAGATATCTTCATGAATATCTCCATCACCTTATTCAGATCTTTATCAAATGCTAATCTCTTAATGAGGACTATCCTAACTGCCCTATTTGAAATTGTTAGGCCTGAGAGGGTAGAGTTTCACCTGCTTAATTATTATCAATTGCCAATTAAGAGAGAAGAAGCTATATCCCTTAGATCTGAAGTTTCTTTGGACTGTAGGTTCTTGAGAATAACTCTTAAGCTTTAGCAAAAGCTCTCAAGGCAAGGAAGTGGTGGTTCCTATGTAGTGAGTTTAAAGATGGCACTCTTCACATGGAGAGAGACCAAGAGCAAGAGAACAAGCAGCTGAAATTTTGATGTACCTGACTGTGGTATTACTAGACATACAGCACACTCAGACACATGGTACACTCAGACACATACTCATGTGCACACAAATTCCTCACCCCTGCTCCTCTGCTCCTCACTCAGGAGAGTAGACTGGATGACAGGATCAGTAAAACTGAGAAGAAACTCAACCAGGGGTAGAAGCACCCACCCTCTTTCAAGATAAACCCTTTCAATGTTTGAGTTTTGTTTAAATGAGAGAGATGTTTTGTTCAATATGTTCCCTACCTCTGGTTGACATTTGTAGTTTGCATTTGCTATGCATTTATTTGGCTTGTAATCTGTACACGGTGCCATGTTTGAAGTGGTCAAGAGTTTTATTTGCAATGCCTTGCTGTTTGCTGCAATTTCATCTCCCTGTGTGGTATGGTGGTTATGTCATCTTTGGAGCTCATTGAGGGCAGGGGCCATGTGTTTTAGTTTTTCCGTAGTCTTTCATTACAGTAATGCTACATGCAGATGACCTAGGCAGTGTCAGTAGCCATTACCACAGCAGGAATGACCACTATCAACTACCACTTATTAATTACATGCTCTGTGACAGAGAATGTAGTATATATTTTACAAATTTGTAAGTTTATCATGTTCGCTTTCATTTGATATGATTTTCTTAGATTTCATTGCACTTTATCTGGAAGAGACACTTGTACATTTTATCTGCCATACTATATATATGTTCAGTCATACCTAGGCACAGAATTTTATACTACACACACACATTCTCTCATTCTCTCTCTCTCTCTATCTCTCTCTCTCTCTCACACACACACACAGGAGCAGAACAATTGAATGTTTAAATTTACAAAGTAGTGCCATGGAATTTTCTAATGTATTATGCTCATTAAATTTTTTTTTTAAACTACAGAATTACCCATGATTTATCCCTAACTCCTGGCTGATTATTGTACTCCTGGTTCTTGTCTGCTTATAGGAGTCATTTTGATACATTAATTTTAATGACAAGTAACCTCTCTTTATTGCTGCCCTAATTATGAGAAAAGATAACCTTTAATTTATTCTAGTGAAAAGATCTCAGGCCCTTGTGTTGTATGACTCAGAAGATGAAGAAACATCATAATTTCTAGCTCCTTCCAGGAGGTGGATTTACTGTAAAGCTAATGATGCTTAATCTTCAAGATTCCTTATTTTTCTAAATCCCTACTTGCTTTATTTGAAAATATTCACTTCTGCATATGCTTTTTATTCATAATTAGATTTTTTTTTTCTTATACAGGACACTGTTATGGTTTAGATGTGGTGTCTGCCAAAAGTTCACATGAGAGACAATGCAAGATGGTTTGGAGGAGAAATGATTGGGTCATAGTCTTAACATAAACAGTGAATTAATCCCTGATGGGATTAACTAGTAACTGGAGACAGGTGAGGTGTGGCTGGAGGAAGTGGTTCATTGGGGGCATGGCTATGGGGTATATATTTTGTATTTGGAGTGTGGAGTCTCTCTTTCTGCTTTCTGATCACCATGTGAGGAGCTGCTTCCCTCTGCCACACTCTTCTGCCATGATGCTGCCTCACCTGAAGCCCAGAAGAATGGAGCCTGCCTTCTATGGACTAAGACCTCTGAAACTGTGAGCCCTCAAATAAAATTTTCTTCCTCTACAATTTTTCTGGTTGGGTCTTTTAGTCATAGCAGTGAAAAAGCTGACTAAAACAGACCTCAATATTTATAAGCATAAGGTTCCACAGAACTTAGATTTATCCCTAGTTTTTTTTTTTTTTTTTTTGGTTGTAATTTAATTTGGGGTTTAATTTACATTTTATAGGTTTGGTCTTCCCAGTCCTCTGCGATTGCTTTTAAGAGACTTCTTAAAAATTTTTAAATGTTTGTTTCTTTAATATTTAAAAATCAACTCAAACAACAGACTAGTCACTAAATTAATACAATAATGGGATCTTTCTAAGGGATATTATCCCAGTTTTAGTGAAGTTACTTGAAAATGAGTCAGAATTTTCAACATAGTGGACTAATCTAATGTATTTAATTCTTTGCTTCTGGAATCCTTCATTTTACTTTGTTTCTGATTTAGTGTTAAGGGCCAATCAGATTTAAGGAAATAATATATTCATATTTCATAGACTTGTTCTAGGGTTTTCTTATAATTTCTGCCTGATTTCTCTAAAGTTAAATAATATATAATATTAGGTATAATAAGTTAATGAAATGTTTATTTATGAGATAGTACTGTGCCCATAAACAGCTAACCATCTCCTGGTGATTATCAGTATGTTGTGATCACCGACTTAAGGTATATTTATTGACTTCTGATCACTGACATTGAGAGATCTGAATACTAAAAAGCATTCATTAAGAAAGCAGTGAGCTAGGTGCGGGGCGCACACATGTAATCCCAGTGGCTTGGGAGGCTGAGACCGGAGGATTTTGAGTTCAAAGCCAGCCTCAGCAATGGTGATACTCTACACAACTCGGTGAGACCCTGTCTGTAAATAAAATGTAAAATAGGGCTAGGGCTGGGGCTCAGGGTCAAGTGCCCCTGAGTTCAATCCCCAACACACACACACACACACACACACACACACACATACACACACACGTAATGAAGTAGAATTGGAGAATTGGAAGATCATCATTGCCTTCCTGGGAAAATTATTTTTTATGAACCTAATCCTTGTGGCAGGCTTCTTTATTTTTTTACCCCAAGTTCTAGTGCTAAGTAAAAAAAAAATCTTTTTTTTTTTTTGACTAATATCAGGTTATCTCCAGGGCTTCTACATTATGGTACCCTCCCCACACCAATAACCAAAGTCTTCTTGATTGCTAGTCATGGAAGGTGCTAGAGCCTTTCAACCATGTAATTCTTTCTCACATTGGCTCTCCACAGGGTGAAGTGGGTCAGGCAGAAATTCATAGCCAGCTCTTCCCTCTCCATCCCAACCAAACCAAATGCTATGCTTTATTTACAAAGTCTCTATAGACCTCAGACCCATCTAGTTTCATTTTATATACACTTTTGTTCACAGTTTTAAAATTCCCTTTCATAAAAAGGCCCTGAATGCACACATTTCTTTTTAAAGAATTAGATCAACTCAGAAGGTATTTTAGTGTATGACAGTTTCCTCTTCAATAAAAATTCTTAAATTTCTCAAAATATGTCCATGGGCCTCAATTCAAGAAACACTGGCATAAAAAGATAAAACTTGACTTTTTATTCAACTCAGGCATCCTCAAACTCACATGTAAGCCTCTGCAATGAACACCTCCTGAATATGTTTCTTCCATCCAGGCCTGTCTCACTCCTGTTGGGATTCTCCTCCAATCAGAGACTTCTTTAAATATTTCTGCTTGATGCTCATTTCTTCCCCAGAGGAAGGGGCTCCTTTTTGGTTTTTAACTTCAGCAGCACCTTTGTCTCTGAGTGTGCTTTGAAAACTTCTCTTCCCACTTCTGAAAACACCACAAGTACCACTAATCCATGCCCTGACCATCTCAGACTAGGCAATGGAACACTAAGCCCCAGGTAGAATGTTCTTAGCTACAGAATAGCAGCCTCAGTTAATTTGCACAGAATATCTTATTCCTAAATCTGTCTTATGTAACACTTTCTTTCTGGTGAATGCAAGACTCCTCAAGCAATAACAACTTACATTTATACAGCCTTATGAACATGAACTCACATAAATCACATTCATTAGTATCTCTTCCCTTCAGAGGTCCCTTTCCCAGGTGACTAGTGTGCTTCCAGCTTGCCTCCCAACCTCTGCCTCACCTCTATTATTGGAATAATTGTGCTTGGCTCTCCCAGGAGAAGCCCACCTGCCGGATCCTTTTCCTCACTCTTCCCTGATTTTCACACCAATTTAGCTGAGCCTCAGGACCCCCTGCTGCTGGCTCTGACAATCCCTCCCCACCTGCCCCTCAACTCACCAAAACATTCCTCCCCGATTGCAGTCACTTTCCTATTGTGCATTATGGTGAGTTCTTAGGTCCTCTGTCCTGGCTAAGCACCAATCTCTTACCTCTTCTCCAGCTCAAAAATCCCCCCCCCTTTTCCCCCCACTCTCCCATCTTTCCCATAAATATTGGCTATCTTTCCAAATGACTAAATATGGAATAGCACAGAACTTGTAGAGTGCAAGCAGTGGTTGACTCTGGCTTGGCTACCAGAGTTCTTAAAATGAACATACTCCATCCTCCTGTCCCTGAATATTTTAACCAGGATACACTTTTAAAAATTTCCCTAGGCTTCAGTTTTCTCATTTATAAAATTGAGTGAATAATAGTTCTTCAGAGAGATGCTGTGAAAGGGCTGGGGTGTAGCTTACTGGTAGAGCACTTGCCTAAAAGGTGTGAGGCCATGGGTTCCATACCAGGCACTGGGGGAAAAAAAGGCTGTACAGATTAAATGAGAAAATAAATGTACACTCTACAGATGTGAATGTTTTCATTTAGGCACAGTGTTTTCCCATGGACTTACTCAATAGACTTGCTGTTTGACTTAAGAAGAGTGAATGTGTTTATATTTTTTGGCAACAATTCTAAGATATTTAACATTTGAAATGTTACATTTTATACAACATGTTTGATTTACATTTGATTAGGGCTTTTAGTATGATTATTTGTTATGTTTACTATGATTGTTTTCAAGCACTGCTTTAAGTGTTTGAAAAGATAACATTGTTTGCCCAACATTATCTGGATAGTATAATTTTTCTACTTAGATTGAAAGTTCTTAATAAATAGTATTCATAAATTCTCATTTTATATAGAACAGAAACCACATTCTATAATTATCATCCCCATTTCAAAGATAGGGAAATGAAGGCATTATGAAAAAAGGCAATTTGTTCAAAGTCACAGAATGACTAAGTGGGAAGATAAGGCATAAGCCCAGATCTAGTTTAGTCTTTGTGCAATTTTGTATCAATATTTTTAAAAATGCACTAAAAAACATAATCAGAATCTTCTGAATAGTAATCATGTGCTGAAAGATGGTGTATTCTTTTTGCATAAAAGATTTTCTGCATTACAGCAGGGGGCCTTACCCTGATGTGTCAGGAGGAAGAAGAAAATTCATTTCTTATACCAGCCTGTCAGCTGCCCTTTATGATTGGACCATATACCATTAGACAATCACAAACAGTGACAAGGGCTTTTGCTCTGTAGCGATTCTCATGTTTGAATTGGTTTGCTGAAATGCTGTTCTATGCTGCAATACCAGAAAACACTACAAAGAACAGATGTGCAGTACCATGCAATATTTATCATTTAGATGTTTAATCCTGGTGTTTTAAATACTACTCCCATTTTGTTATAGTGTATTAGATATTTGAAGTGTTTTTTTAAGATCCATGTAAAAAAACACAATAAATGATATATTTTTTATGGATTAAGTCCTTCGTTGTTGACATAATCACATCCTGAAAGTGACTGAAAATAAAAATCTTCCCAATTTTCATTCCCCAAATTACATACATAATTTTGATTGTGTGTTTGTAGCCATTTCACCAGAGTTAATTCACATCCTCTGCAGTTGATATAATTCTTATACCTACCTTAGGGGAGACTTCCCCTGGAGCAGCACAGAAGATATGTGCTCTTATATTAACTCCCAGTAGATTACAAAAAGTAATCAGAATCAAATGGAAGATATACTCCCCATTATATATTTTCAGACTTGAAGTAGTATTTTTTTTCCCTGCATACTAAAGCAAGTAGGGACCTTTTAAATTATCTCTGGTCCCTTTATAACTCCTTGAGTAAGTGTATTGCAAATAAGCACATTTATCATTGAAGACTCTTAGTAAAGAATATGGTATTTATTCAGACGGTTCGGAGACACAACATTTGAAGAGTTTTAAGATTGCTTATTTGGTTTAGAGCCATACTCACTTCTTGACCAGGATATTGTTATGTGCTGAAAGTTAGAAAGCTTATCGTTTCACTGATCTCTGTCATAGCCAATGGAAATATTAATTTTAAAGAATTAAAATGTAGGGTAGGCTATATGAATTTTAATAATCAGTTTCATGTTTAAATTATAAGAAAATTTAATAGACTATATATTCCTAAGGTTAATTTTAAAGACACTGCATTTCTTGAGTCAACATGAACGCTATGAAGAGATTTCAGGATGAAAAATTAGTACAGAACAAAGCCCACTGTGGAGAATCACTAAGTACCAGCTATGATAATAACCTATTACAAGGCACCTGGTTACAGCATGGATTTGATCATGGAGGTCAAATCATGTTCTCTGTGTACATACTGATGTGTGGTGCATCTCTTTTCTTATAACTTGGAAAGCATACAATAGGGGGGTTCTGTGTGTCCTCTGGCTCCTGCATAATAACAGGATTCTATACAGTGAGGCCATTAAGACATTTATGAATGCATCACTGGTGACTTAGCTGGGAGATTGCAAAATGCTTGTGGATGGAAAATTTGTGCTTACATATTCATTTATTTAGGATTCTACCCTAACTGCCAAAAGGATATGGGGTGGTTTTCATACTTAGAGCAATGAAGTAAATAGATTAAAACAAATATTAGCCTTTCAGACAAACATTTTCTCATTAGTCTTTTCTCCGTGAAGAGAATGAGGTTAAAAATGGTTTGAAGTTTCTTAAGTCATTAGGTTCTGTGGCTTTTCTAAAATTAGAGTGCCAAGTTTTCAGTAACCATGTTTGTATTTACATAATTTTATTAATTTTTATTACAGTTCAAAGCATACAACCATTTTACCAATTGCCTTTTTGTAATTAGAATGTTATATCTTCACTTTGTTTTGGCTCTCAGTGAATACAGTAGCATCACATTTCATTAGCAAATACAGAACAGTATTTCCTGATGTAATTAGACAAGTATATTTGGTGTTTAACATGATTTTCATCTTCATTAGAGAGAGATATGAAACTTATGAGTCTCCTTTATCACTTTGAAAATTCTTCTGCCTTGAATGAAAATCTCTTTGTAATTTATTGTTCTTGTTTGATTTTGTGAGGCAACATGTCACCTGGATTAGTGGATATAGAAAATTAGCCTTGTTTGGAGGAAGAATGGGAGGGTTTTTTTTTTTTTTTTTTGTGTGTGTGTGTGTGTGTTTGTAAATGTGTTAAGCTATAAAGAGATCATATTTGGAATGGTATCTCAAAATAACTGTTTAACTCAATCTGAGAAAGTTTTTTTATTGGATTTTCACATTTGTCTGGGACATTTTTCTTGAGACTGGACTGTTTTGGACACTGACTGCCTGGTTACCTGAGGTGCTCTTGTGAGATGGATGGTAGTTTAGGGTTAGTAGAACATTATGCATTAATGAACAAACCAACATTCAAGGGCATTGGAGAAGCAGAATCTGTATAAACATTTTTATCACTATATATACTTCTAAAAATGGGAATTATTTATTCACTCTATCTTACTGAGCTACAGGAATAATGATAAAAACAGGGTTTTGAAGTAGTTTTAAGTTTTTTTTTGTTGTTGTTGTTTAACACTTAATAAAGGTGATATATCGTCTTCCTTTTTATTGGTTAGTTTTTTTCCCTATTTACCTCAAAAATATGTGGTCAGTTTTAATTTGGCTTCTTATTTTTATATAATATTTTCCATGGCAAAACTTCATTAGTAATGGTGTTGACTATAAATTTTATTGTATTAAGAACTAATTATGATCATTTAAATTGGTCTTTGAAATGTTATAGGGATTGAAAATGTTATGTTATTTACATATAAGATTGCTTCTGATATTTATGATTCTCCTTTTTGATCCAGTTTTTCTCTGTAGTAGTTCTGAATTTAATTCGTGGTTCAATGGAACAGAAAGATATTGGAAACCTTTGTAAACTGCCTCAGAAATTTAGTAAGATAAGATAAAATATTATATTCTTGTGTTTTAGAAAAGCCCATAGGACATAATGATTAAAACTTAACATCATTTTTAATTTTTGTCATATATATCTTTTAAAAATATTATTTTGCTATGCATTTCCTCAAGGGATTTAAATTAATTTACAAGAAGAATGATAAAACAGACAATATTTAAAAATAGGATTAAGGAAAATAGAAATTAGAAACAAAAGATAAGATCAGAAACAAAATATGGCATAGTTGAAATAACTGTGTCCAAGTGAAGATGGAGAATTTGATAATTGTTTAAGACAAGGAAAATGTTATGTTCTGCACATAACACTTTTCTTAGCACAAAGTCCTAAAGGAAATTTCTGTCATAGAGGTGTATATGAGAAAGCCATGAATGATGCCCTCAACAATATTCCTATAGTCAATGAAACAAAGGATTTCCAATGATAAGGATTCATTCTTCATTAATATGAAAGCTGAGGGCAGACTATAAAACAGTCTAGTATAAGCAATTCCATAAGGGGTCAAGACAATATGATACTAATGAGAGCTTTTGAAATTCACCTTGGTAGCTCTACAGGAAAGGATAGCTAGCACATCCTTCAAAGTGTTTTCTCATGGATGACAGGCAGTTCAAGGCTATATTCCCTGTTGGGGTGTTCTGTGTTGTGTATTGAGGTAATAAGTGCTCATCATACTTTGAGTGCCCACCTCATACCCACAGTCCCTTTATGAGCATGTACTTCCTTGTATAAACATTTCCTGTGAGTTTGCTTCTAATGCCATAGCCAGAGGTGGGCCTCGGATCTGTAACTGAGTCCAAGACCATCTTCTAGGTCATCATGTGAGATAGTGTGCTAAAAAGTTCTTTCTTTATGTTAGGCCCAAGCTATAAAGGACTGATTACTGAAGTGGCATCTTTGCTGTTAGAATTGTTGACATGAAAACATATAAAAAGAGGTAGAGACCAAAGAGTACTCAGACACAAGGAGCATTCTGAAAGATGATAAGCTGAAGCCAGAGAGTAGAGAGGAAGAAGTCAAGGGAAGTGGTGGCAAGTGAAAGCAGACACCTGAAATTGCTATGGAGCCTTAGGTGTCACCGTGGCATGGTAAGCCATGTTGAATTTCTTCACAAGCCTTTTTTGAGTCCTGACTATCTCGGGAATCCTTCTAATAAAGCTCACTGTACAAGGTAATCTGCATAGTTTTGTTCTCTGTAACCCAGAGGAGCCAAACACAACAGTCTGCTCAGGGAATCTGGAGATTAAATGATTGACTAGTTTATTATTCTTTTATAGAAATTCAAGATTCTAACAAAATTCTTACCAAGATGAATCACCATGTATATTTGCTCTCATTGCCACCAGTGATAAAAACAGCAACTAAAATTTCCTCCTGGGGTAATTATAATTAACACCAATTAAGATCAGTAAGGCTTATGTTTTTGTTACATCCGTAAAGATATCTAAGGATTATACATAGAGACCTTATAATATCTTTGTTTCAATAATAACTATGGGATTAAAAATTGTGCTGTTTTAAAATAGCCTAAGACTTCTTAAAAAGAGTTCAAATGTTAAAAATAGCATGATTTGTAGGGTAAAGTCTTTTATGATTTAGTTTGCCATGGGCCTGATATCTTTGATCATAATCAGAAGGACAAATAGGTTGACTGCTCTTATTGTACTAGGTTTATATTTTAGAGAAACAATGTCATGATGCAATTACCCACCGGTTTACAATAAGAGGAACATAGAATCTGGGGCTTCGGAACTCTCTTATTGTCTCTTCCTACTGTAAAATTAGAATATTGAGTTACAGTGGGATAATTCTAATGAAGCAAAGCATATTCACCCTTCAGCCCCTCAAAGAGCACTCTGCTAATGTGGTTTCCTTTCTTTAACGATTCAACCCAAATCGGTGATGACCTTTCTAATGAAACATAAAACCTACAATATGCAACCTTACTAATATATTCTAATGCAATTAGGTCACACAAAAGGCTTGTTAAGTTTGTAATGTCTGCTTTCACCTTTACCAGAATTCCTAGTTATATCAAAAGTGTATCATTTTCCACTATAACACTGTTATTCTTCTCTGAATATTTTGTTTTAAATAAAACTTCTCCTACACACTATCACTCCATAAAAGCCAGTGTTTTTTAGCAACATATCTAGAAATATTGCATTTGATTAAAAATTAGAAAGGAAGAGTGATAAAGTTTACAGCTTACTAATATCTAAGATATTATCAGATTGATATTTAAAAATCACTTTGTATTCTTAGAAATACTTAGTTTTATGAATGTATTGAATAGTTTTACTTTTAGTAGGGTTTTGTAATTGCACTTATTAAATAAGTTTCTCATTAGGAATAATTATCTACTTAGAACTGCTGATGTTACCTTCCTAAATAGGCATCCATATCATGGCCAATGTCCTGTAGTAGCTAGAAATGAGCTGCCTGATGAGAACCAATATTTCAGAGGTGTACCCTGGTTCATTTGGAAATATGTCAACCATCTTCCACGTACAGATTTGCCATATATATATATATATATATATATATATATATATATATATATATATAAACTCCCAATGACTTCTTAATGTAGACTTACTATTTTGCATGAATAAATATAGGGAGAAGAGAATCAAAGCCCTTTGAACTGCAAGCATACCATTTTATTCTCTTATCTGGCTACACATGGCTACTTATAAGCTGAAGTTTCTGGAGCTGCCTCCCCAGCAACCTGCCTGGCCAATTGGTTCTCTAGAGATAGGAGGTTGCTTACCTCCCATATGGAATTTATGTAACATAGATAACTGTCTTCCGGGAACTAAGCTGAACCCTCAAAAGTTATTGAAGGTGTGAGATTAGATCGAGCCCTGGTGGAAGAGGAGTCCCAGAGGGGATTCCAAGGGAGTCAGCTCTGCTGAGGCGGCACACATGGCCAGGTGCCTCTGCAGGGTAGTCTGGCTGGGATCTCTACACTCAGCCACCACCGGGTGCATGTTGCTGCGGGCACATCAGAATCTCTTAATGTACTGAAGAAGAAAGGGGGTGAGGACAGCAGGGAAGGGAAACCAGGGTGAAAATGTATAAAAAAAATTCACCACATAAATTAGTTGGGCGTCTCGCCATAAAAAATAACAATTTCATCTGACTATGAATCCAGGGCTCCTTCTGCAAGTGCCTGGAGGAATTGCATCACATAATCCACAAGGTAATTATTAAAAATGCATAGATCGTGTAGGTACCAAAAGAAAAAAAATCTTGTCTCCAGAAAAACATTAAAAGGTCTGCATATATCAATGAATTAGAGTCTGTTTGCTTCTAACAGCTGCTATTTTGGGAATTCCTCTGAGGATGTTTAAAGAGCAAGTTTTGTATATTGAGGTGGCTGCTCCATTGTTGTGGACAGTTGAAACCAGAGTAGGCTATTGAGGGGAGCTAACGGTTTTGGCACTGGGTTTGGGTGTTAAGTATCAACTAACATGTTTATGCCCGCCCTTCAGATGTCCACATACAAAGACCCCTTTCTCTCCCTTCTGGCAGGAATCCAGGCCAATCTTGGAATGCTTAGTCCCCCGCCCATCATTAAGGGCCCTGTGTTAATCGTGGGGCTTCATCTCAGAAGCACCCTGGAAAGGAATGCTCACTGACCCACAGCATCCACATTTCCGCCTCTGTGGAAATTACATGCACATGAACATGGGGTTCTGAAGCAGAAATAAGAAACAATCAAGCTCAAGTCCACATGAAACTATCTAGAGGTTTAGTATTTTAGCCATACTAGTGGGAAGATCATTGGGTTGTTGCCATCTTTAAAAAAAAAATCTGTGTTCTATTTGAGGGATATGATATATGTATACATACATATAGATGAGGTTCTTTCTCATTATTTCTATGGAGAATACAGATACCATATACCTTATTCAGTAGCAAGCCTAAGTCTGCTAAAATTATGTTGGCCTGATCTAAAATAATATGTTCAAATTGGGTTTTGATAAATAGGATGATAAGCAAGCAGGCAGAGAAAATATTACATCTTTTCCTGTAACTTCAAACCGAGTGCCGTAGCTGTGCTCATAGAATTGAAAAACATTTTACCTTCTTTTGTCATCTATTTGGCATTAAAATTATCTTGATATTCTGTAGGCTTTGCTGAGACTGAAGATTTTAATGAGCTGCATGTTTATAAATTTATTAAAATAAAATTCACTATCAATAGAGAAGAGATGTTTGGGTCATTCTACCAGTGAACAATTTTCAGAGTCTTCTTTCTTTTTAAACAAACAAAAAAATAAGTAAATAGTTTCTTTTGTGAATGTTGCAGGTTGAACATCTTCTACTCATTGTGGAGACAGAGTTAAACATGATCTCACATCCAAATTATTAGTGTTTTAATATCTTATAAATGATTACTTATTTTCTTGAAATTGTGATTTATTTGGGTTACAAATATAGTTCTTATAGTTCTTCTCCTGTGCTTAATATATTTGTTTTTGTGACTTAAATATGAGTCTTGAGTCTTTTGAAAATAGAAAAATTATCTCCTATATGCTGATAATTTTGCATATTTATGTTGTTCAAATTTCATTTTTTCCTTCCAGGTGTTAATGTAAGAAAAGAATAATGAGAAGTAGAATAATTTGCTTATTTCTTTTTAAAAAAATACCTCTTACATTAGCTTTATTTGTTATGTCCTGAGTTACAGTGCCAGTGTGGTGTCTTTTCAGGACTGATATTTTTTTCTGTTCTATGTCAATTGCTACTGTATTTATTGTTTAGTCCCTTGGCATTATCAAAGGTCATGTCATCCTTTAGACCTCATGTCCCATGGAACCACTGCCACTTTGATATTTTAAATACCCTATTTGCTGATCACAAACTATAATCTTTTTCTTTTCTCAATTGCTACATCTCTTCCTCACCCAGATAAAGACCTCTAGTTCCTTGAATGCTGTACCTTCTAACGTCTCTCTCTCTTCTTTCCTAATGAACTTAGGTTTTGTATTCCATTCTTTTAATTATTCTCTTGCTGCAACTCCAACCACTTGTCCCAGGGTCCTACACACCTGCAGAACCCTGACCATGGTTCAGTGTAGCTCTTTGTATCCTCTAATACTATGTCAGGCTGCTGTGCCCTGCTGGGAAAAAAAAAATTGTCAAACCAGGGAATTGATAGTCAACCCTGACAGCTCTTTTCACTTCTCTTCCTTACTACGTCTGTTTTTTTTTTTTTTTAACTAAAGATTTTCTAAATTTGTTCTGTCCTTATTTTTTCCGTGTTATGCTAGTCCAGGATAGTATTGTTGCCTTTTTTTTTTCAACACAACTTGCTTGCTAATGGCCTTGCTGCCTTCATTCTTGTCCTCTTACTATCTAAGCTATACACAGAAGCTATAATATTTTTATTTTTTTCCCCCATAGCTGGGGATTGAACCAGGGAATGCTGTTCTACTGAGCTATACCCCCAACTACTTTTATTTTTTTGTCTTGAGATGGGGTCTTGCCCAAGCTGGCCTCTAATTTGCTATCCTCCTGCCTCAGCCTCCTGGGTTACTGGGATTATACCATAATAATCTTTATGCATTTCAAACATCCTCTCTTCTAACACCATTTAATGGCTTCTTTTTGTTTTAGGATAGAATCCAAATCTGGCTCTTTTCCATATCTCCCATTTCACCTCTTATCTCTTGCATCCTTTCTCCAACTTCAGAAATACTTATAGATTTCTCTGTTCTGCAAATGCTTTCTCTTCCCCTTGGGCATTGTCCTTCTCTCACTCCTCCTCACTCTCTGACCTCCAACTTTCTTTTTCCTGATGAACCACTTTTACTGTTTCAAGGAATCCTTACCTAACACCCCCCACCCCAATATCCAAGTTGTGCTCCTACTATGTGCTCTCAAGGCATTATGTACCTCCTACATTAAAATACTTAGCACGTTGTATTTTAATTGCTCATTTGTTTGTATTACCACTATTTTATAAAGTCCATGAAAGTAGGGACAAATCTCTCTCGTTTCCCTATACATAGTATAATGCTTATAAGATAGTAGTTGGTAAATGAATATTTATAGCACAGAGTATAAAGTGATGCATTCAAATTCTGGGCCTGCAAATTACTTGCTGTACAACCTTGGATAAATTACTTACCCACACTTTGTCTAGCTTTCTTATCTATGTCTAGCTTTCTTATCTTTCTTATCATGAAAATGATCATACTACTGATTTTGTATGATTGTTTTCAGCACTGAATTAATAAATGTCAAGTGTTTAGAACACTGCATGACAAAGAGTAAGTACTCATTTGATTAGTATTATCTGTTAAAGCATTTAATATGATAATTAAAAATAATAGGTGTCTATTATATATCTATCATCACTAGTTGAAAACGAGCACGTATTTACATAGCTTTATAAAACGGTTATTATATTATATTATATTAATTTGAATATGTGACCCAAAAAGTTATATGAAATGATAAGTTAATTAATAAAATAATTGCCAATTGAATTTTCCCTTTGGAGAACATGGCTAGTGCCATCCCACACACTGTCATTTTTTTCCTGTGTATTCTTAAAAGTGACCTCACCCAGTAGCGCCAGCAGTAGATTTGACTTCCAAGCTGACTGTGTCTGTCTTCATGCCAGTCTTTAAAACCTGTTAGTATTAGACTTGCTGATTTTCAAATTAGGATTTTCTTTAAGTTTTAGAGCCTTGGGCGGCTTCTTTAACTATACAGGGTGGCCTGGGGCACTCACACCTTTTTATGATGCAGATATTTCCAACCATCTTTAATATATAAGAATATAGAAGCTTGAAAAGGCTCAATTATTTGTTCAGAGATGTGCAACAGTTAATACTGAAGTCAGGGATTCACAATAAAACAATACTGTAGCATATTATTAGAAAAGAAAAACTCAGGCTGGGGATGTGGCTCAAGTGGTAACGCACTCACCTGGCATCATGGGGCGCTGGGTTCGATCCTCAGCACCACATAAAATAAAAAATAAAGATTGTGTCCACCGAAAATTGAAAACTAAATATTAAAAATTCTCTCTCTCTCTTTCTTTAAAAAAAAAGAAACTCAAGTATAAAAACATAAAATATGGTATTTTTTTTTTGAAACTACAATCATGAATTTAGGTCTCATTAGTCTAACTTTCTCATGAAGTAAAAGGAATTGATAAAAAGAGATCCTTAAGCTTACCACGTTTGTCTATACACACACATATAAATTATATAGCCTGATGAATAAAATGAAGCATTGGGAAAGACATTATACAATTGTTGTTTTGGGTCCAGAATTTTGTTCAATTTTTAGTGTTCCTCTAATAGAATGCTAGGATGAGTAATATTCATCTATGTCCTCATTAGCCTGAGTCTTACACACAAGGTCCTGCCATATGAACTACACCCATTTCTGTCCCTCTTTGACCTGTCAATCTTCTGTTCGGTTCCTTCTTTATCCCAAATGACAAGGCTTCTTAACTCCATGGCAATCTAGTGTCTGGTTTCTTCACTCTGCATACAAGTAATGAAAATCACCTGTGATCTGACATTTTCTTAGCTTTTTGTTACCTTTAACTGTGTGTTAGTCACTTTTTTTTTGTCTCTGTGACCAAAATACCTGACGAGAACATCTTAGAGGAGGAAATGATTATTTGCAGCTTAAAGTTTTGAGGTCTCAGTCCATAGATGGCCAATTCCATTGCTCTTGGGCCAACGTGAGACAGAACATTATGGAGGAAGGCTCAGTGCAGGAAAGCTGCTCAGCTCATGGCCCGGTTGGAAAGCAGAGAAAGAAAAGTGAGAAGGAATTGCAGGAGAGAGGGACACTTCCAGGGTACTCTTCCACTGACCCACCTTCTCCAACCATGCCCTGCAGTTACTGCCTAGTCATTCAAACTTGGATGGACTGATTGGTTGCACGTCTCATACTCTAATCATTTTACCTCTGAATATTTTACCTCTGAATATGTATTAACAGGAACTTTTGGGGGACACTTTACATCCATAACAAGCCATCTGTCTAGCTAATGCTGTTCATTAATTCCTCACTGTTGAAACACACACCTACTCTTGTGGAAAAGACTCTGAATTTACCCAGGTTGTGTTGTACTGGTTCTTTCTTGCTTTGTTCTACGTGATTTCCTTCTTGAAATCTGCCTTCTTGCATGTTGCACAAAGTATTAACCAATTTGTTGCCTTTCTTTTTCTTCTATAATTTCTGACCTTTAAGCATTCTATTCTCTTCCATAATTTACCCTGAGCCTTGTAAGGACAGACTGTCTTTGTCATTTTTATGCCCATTTCCAGTACTTCATGTAATACCTGATCATGATAGGTGCTCGAAAATGTTTGTTGACTTGACCTTAAGCTATACAGATGATTCCAATGTCTAAATCAATAATTCCAATTTCCTCTATTTCTAGTCCCAACAACATTACTCACTTTCTGTGCATTTCAAATGATAATTTAAAAAATGGTTGCTAAAATTTAGCACTTGTGTTATCTAGGGCAGTTGCTAGGTGAGTTAAATACATTATTTCTACTCTACATAACAACCCTCCAAAGTGCACATGATTATAAATATCTAATGGAAGAGAAAACCAATGTCTGCCTGGATGTCTGGTAAGCATCTTAAACTTAACATTAAAAAACCCCCCAAAACCAAAAACCACCACCCCCACCACCACCACCAACAACAAAACCCTCTTTCTCCATATCTGCTTCTTTGAATTCTCTCCCAACTCAGAAAGGAGCACTCTATTCATCCAATTATTTCCTCTGCTCACTACTTTTCCTCCCCAGATTCAATCTATCAGTGCATGTGTCCAGTTGACTGTAAAATACCCCCAAACTGTTCACTTTTTTTCATTTCCACCTCCTAATCCTAGTCCAGGGCACCATGTTTCCTCTTAGTCTCACCACTTTCCTCTCAGTCCCCTGCACTCCATTCCCCATACTGCAGACTATGGTCCTTTAGACATATAGACCCAGATCACTTTACATGAATGAGTCCAGCCTGCTATAGCAGCAAAAACTACCTACTGGTTTGATATAATGCTGTTTACAATGTGTCTGCAATATACTCTACTTTGAGTTAAGAAAATTTATGTTGTTTCAGAGTATAAACTGAGGCTTGATTCATTTATGACACCTTGGCATCAGAATCCATAGGCAAACTTAAGTGATTATTTTGTTAGAGACTTCTACTCCTTATAGTATTCCTTTAAATAGCAAGCACTTAAATTATTTGCTAATTTACCATAATTTATGTATGCAACACATTTAAAGAATATATTGATTATGTGTGAGAAACATAACCACGAATGGATAATTTATGCTGCTTATTTTATTATCCTATTTAAACAAGCGCAAAATAATATTTCTATAGTATTTATATTGCCTATAATTTTTATTTGTATTATGTATAGTTTTGATTTTTATTGAAATCTAATGAGGGGAAGGACAAATAACCAAAAAGAGAAGTAAGGAAATCAAAAGAACTATTTTTCATTTCTGTGATTCTGCTTTTTTAAAACACAACTGTACATTTGAGGTTAGGTTAACCAGTGTTGACTCATCGATGATACTTTCTCTGATTGTTCAGGGACTCAGATACACCATCCAGGAAACAGAGGCTTGGATATTAAGTATAAATACTGATTTTCTTGCGACAGTGTTTGAGTATGTATAATTTTCTCACACATAGATCCGTGTTGATATCTTTGAGAACATATTTCTAATAAAATACAGTCATTTTTGTATTAGAAAATATGACTTTTAATGACAGTGATTTATAAGTAATGCAAATATTCATCTTTCTTTTAATTAGTGGAGGCAAGTTTCAAGCTGAGAATTGTTAAGTGTCAATGTTTACTTAATTGGGGAAATTTTCACTTCATTGAAAAATATTTACCAATACTATTTGTTAAATGATCTGAACTTGCTCTTATCGAAAACCAAAGGTAGAATATGCCCGAACATATTCAACATGAAAGTGTTTGAGATTTTTTTTTGTAATGCTTTTTTCCCCCTGAAGTCTGTGACAAAACTTTTGTATGTTTAAGAACACTAAAAAAATAAATCCATCTTGAAATTACTGATTTTGGCAGAGAATCTGTGCCTTAGAAGATCTCTTTGCTGGTTACCTGAAAATAATATAGTGAATTCTTCTACTAAAATAATTGTATTTTTAAAATACCATTTAAATTTATGGAAAAGAAATAGAAATTTGGGGGAATCATATACCTAAATCTCTATTAGAAGCAATATTATATCTCAGAAATTTAAGATGAACCTATTCTTTTATTTTTTAATTTTTATTCTTTTTAGTTATACATGGAAGTAAAGTATATTTAACATATTTATACAAACATGGAGTACATCTTATTCTAATTAGGATCCCAGTCTTGTGGTTGTACATGATGTGAAGATTCACTGAGGTGTATTAATATATGTACATAGGAAAGTTAAGTCAGATTCACTCCATGTCTTTCCTATTCCTGTCCCCTCTCTCTTCCCTTCATCCCTCTTTAATCCACTAAATATTTCTATTCCCTGCCCTCATGTGTTTCAGCATCCACAAATAAGAGAGAATATTCCACCTTTGTTTTTTGGGGATTGGATTATTTTGCTTAGATAATAGTCTCCTAGATCCATCCATTTCAAGCAAAAGTCATGAAGTCACTCTTTTTAAGTTCTTCTCTTTCATCCTCAACTTCCCTTCCTTTCCCCTCCCTTTTTCTCCTTCCCTTCCTCCTTCCCTTCTTTCCTTGTTTTTGAGTTCTTCTTCCTCTTCTCAGCTCTTATGCCCAAGGATTGCACCCTAGGTGCTTTTTTTTTTTTTCACTCTGCATGAGATTGATCATCACTGCTTAGTTTATCCATCTCCAAGACTTCTGCTACGTCCATGACTTGATAAGGAATTTATATCTCCAGATGTCACTCCTCAAAACCTGAACTCTGTTCTAGGAGTACTACAAACTCAACATGTCCAGAGTGAACTTACTAACAACCTTAACCAAACTCTTCCTTTCCTCACACTTTTACCTCAGTTAATGCTTGATGGAGGGAATCACCTCAGGTCATCCTGGACCCTATCTCTATGTATTCTCCACCTAATCTTCCCATTGTCACCAAACCCTGTTAATACTACCACTAAATGATTGTCTTTTGTATTTCTTCTATGCAAACCTACAATCACAAGGAAACCATCATCATCTATTGCCTGTCTTTTTGCAACAGATTCTTTTTTTTTTTAATTTATTTTTTTTATTGGTTGTTCAAAACATTATAAAGCTCTTGACATATCATATTTCATACATTAGATTCAAGTTGGTTATGAACTCCCAATTTTACCCCAAATACAGATTGCAGAATCACATCGGTTACACATCCACATTTTTACATAATGCCCTATTAGTAACTGTTGTATTCTGCTACCTTTCCTATCCTCTACTATCCCCCCTCCCTCCCCTCCCATCTTCTCTCTCTACCCCATCCACTGTAATTCATTTCTCTCCTTGTTTATTTTCCCATTCCCCTCACAACCTCTTATATGTAATTTTGTATAACAATGAGGGTCTCCCTCCATTACCATGCAATTTCCCTTTTCTCTCCCTTTCCATCCCACCTCATGTATGTGTTTTATGTTAATCTTTTCTTCCTGCTCTTCCTCCCTGCTCTGTTCTTAGTTGCTCTCATTATATCAAAGAAGACATTTGGTATTTGTTTTTTAGGGATTGGCTAGCTTCACTAAGCATAATCTGCTCTAGTGCCATCCATTTCCCTGCAAATTCTATCATTTTGTCATTTTTTAGTGCTGCGCCCCAATCTGGAAAGCAGTATGGAGATTCCTGGGAAATCTGGGAATGGAACCACCATTTGACCCAGCTATTGCCCTTCTTGGACTATTCCCTGAAGACCTTAAAAGAGCATACTACAGGGATACTGCTACATCGATGTTCATAGCAGCACAATTCACAATTGCTAGACTGTGGAACCAACCCAGATGCCCTTCAATAGATGAATGGATAAAAAAAATGTGGCATTTATACACCATGCAACAGATTCTTAACAGGTGCTCCAACCTCCAGTTTTCCTGGTCTACAACCCATTCTTTATTTGGCCACCAAAGCAATATTTCTATAATAAAAATCTGATTGTTATTTCTCTATCTTGAAATCTTTGATGGTTATGCACTACCAAATTTAAACTCTGTTGCAGGACATGTAAAGTCTTTTGCATTGGACATTTCTGTCCTCATGTGCTGTGGGCAATGCCACACGGGCAGTGTTGTGCAGTGGTTAGAACTTACATTCTAGTGTCTGTGTTCCTGAATTAGTTTTTCCCACATTGATCATGTTATTTAGCTTTTCTCAACCTCATTTTTCTCACCTGCAAAATTTGAATTACTCTGAAATTTGCTTTGAGGATTAAGTGAGCTAATGTTGCATGTAAAGTGTTAAAAGAGTAGATGTTAGCTATATAACATTAATTAAAAAAAAAAAAACTCTCTTCCTCTGTGCACAGAGAGAATTTCTCCAATGAGTCCACATGTTGTCTTGCCTCATGGTCATGGGGAGCACATTAACACATGTGCAGAATCCTTTTGCACACGGGCAGCAACTCAACATCCTTTCTCTGGTGAAATTTTCTCAGAGACAGATTAAATGTATGACTCCCTTCTCTGTGATCCAGTGGACTCTGTACAAATCTTGCTATAGCCTCTGTTTTAATGTTCACAATTGTTTATGTATATACATCTTCAAATAGACTGTCAGAGTGGAAGGCCTTATTCATCTTTTTATTTCCCTCAGTGCCTATCATGTAAGAAGTGCTCAATAAACATTTGATAAAGGAAGGAATTAATTGTGGCACTCTTTTTTTCTTGGCCTCTTGTTGTCTCAGTACCATAAAAGATTTTTTTCCCTGAAAGACAATAATATTCCAAAGGGAGATTTCATAATTTTGCAAATTGAAAAATAGTTTGTTTGGGATGCATATCTCTTTTCTTCTCTGGGAACTTCCATCCTGCTGATGTGAGCAAAATAAATACAATGTTACCCTGATAAAAATTAGCCTAGGCTAGGTTCTATTTGATTTATTTAGAAAATGTGAAACATCCAGACAAAAAAAATTTAAAAATAATTCTTTCTTTTCTCTCATACTATGCTGTTGATGCTTGCATTATTACCCCTTTATACTAAAACTTATTGCCTCTCCTTCTGGAATTCTCTGCTTTTTATGATAACCTCTGCTTGCCCCAGCTTAAACTACTGCCATCTTTCCCAAGACTCCTGCTCCATGTTTTCCTCTCCCCTGTTTTCAAGGGAAGTTTAGTGACTTTTACACTCAATTTGAGCTGTAACTGGATTCCTCTGGTCCCATTTCAACTAAGTGATCTACACCATAGTATACAGGCACTAAAGCTTTGGACAATAGGAGAAGTTGACGTCATTGCTGGCAATACCATAACCCTCTCGAAGACTGCTGGTCAGAGGAATAACTAAGGTTATCAAAAATTAATTGAATATACAAAATAGCTAGCAGAGAGGATTTTGAATTGTCCCTACCACAAATAAATGACATATGTCTGTGGTGCTAGATATGCCAATCACCCTGATCTGATCATTACATACTGCATACATGTGTTGAAACATCACATGGTACCCCATACCTATATACAATTACTATGTGTCAATTAAAAATTTTAAAAAGTATTCAAAAAGATTGTGCAGTTCTACTGTCACATATACTTAAAAAGACTCCCCCCACAAAAAAATAAGACTGTGCAAGAGACGTTTTCTTAACAAAGAGCCCCCTTTGAATAGCTTTGCTAACAGTGAAGGAGCCATCGAAGTGTCCAGTGTTCTCTACTCTTCATTGGAAACGCACAATGAAAAAGCAATTATTCCTTCATTCATTGTGGTATATTAAAAGGAGCATAAACTCTGAAGTCGGGAAGACCTGGGTTTAAAGTTTCTCCCACAAAGTCCTGTTATGGTTGTAGTTGCACAAGTCTTTCTGAGTTTGTTTCCAGCTGTAAATTGAGACTGTTTCCATCTACCTAGGGAGTAGGTGAAAGAGATAATGTTGACCAGTAGCTTAGAAATAAGCCTGGCACACAGAAGTATGTCACAATAACAGACAACTATTATTATTTTTTAATTTATTCATATTTTAATCAAGGGTTAATTTCATCCTATTTATTGTAACTGAGTCTTTAAGTAATCCGATATATTTATGTTAGTCCACACTTTTGGTCTTCTCAGCAGTCAAACCTTCCAGACACTTTCCTCAGATACTTTTCTACCTTCTGGTTAGGAACAATTTCCCCTGGGAAGGGAGTAAAGGATGTAAGTGGAAAAGGACAGGACTGTCATTGAGACACAAAATTGATAACCTGTCCTGGAATGCAATGTGCCATCATGAAAATGATTTAGAGACTATAGAATCTGCCAAAGTTAATCAAGGAGTATTAACAGCTTTTTGAAATCCTTTATATTTGTGTGTGTGTGTGTGTGTGTGTGTGCGCGCGCGCGCGCGCGTGAAATAGGAAGGTGAAGGAGGCCATTTGGTAGCTAAGTGGTCAAAAGCAGAAATGTGAAAAGCCCATAATGTTTAGTCTGGATTATCAACTCCCAAATATTCCAAGTTGACTTTAGGTTTAACACTGATTTCCTTAGTAAAGGTCCAAAATGAAAACCAAAACTTCTCAACTTAGGTCTCAAACAGCTGCTGTTCAGGAACACCAGAGTGCTTACTCATTTGAAAATATGCAATTAGGATCATTAACATACTACCTTAAAGTATTCGTCCCTAAGGATATTTGTTAACTGAAACCCATTGTAAGAATATTTGCTCCACTTTCTTCATGGGTTTAGATGTCTTATTCTGCTGTACATGTTAATAGCACACATTGCTTATGTCTGTGCAAGTAGAACTTTTAAAGACTCTTTCATAGACCTTTGATTAACTCTCAGTTGCTTGAAGTCTGTAAGTCAGGGATCATTCAGGAACTCTGTCCCCCTAAAAGATTGAGCTGGAGTCCTCCAGGGGAAAAATGCCAAGTTTCTTTTTTGGATGCAATTTCTTCAGCAAAGACTTTCTTTTGGCAGATGTAATAAAAATGCATTACTCTGCCCCATTTGTTTTACTTTTTAACCAATAAACATCCTTCCTGAAATGGATTCTGTAGTGTACTTTTTGCTACATCATTTTGCTCTTATAAGTATGATGGTCAAGCCATATGCCTTACAGTTGATGTTAATGTTGATGGGTATCAGATTAAGTATAAGTGCAATTTTTAATTTGTTACATTTACTTCATTCAGTTTTAATTATAATTAGAAGATTGTGATGAAATGCTTGGTACTATTATATAAAACAAAAATTGTATGCCCTTGAACAAACGATATTTAATGTGTCAATCTAACAAAATAATGGATAATGAATTGATAATGAGTAAATCCAAGTGTTCAGGTACAATTTTTTTCAAATCAAGTACTTTCATAATACATGAAATAAACTGAATGTACTTTGGATCCATTTTTAAATTATTAATATTTAAAAATATATTATTAGGAGCAGTATTTCTCATTGTGAATTTGAATCATCAGAGGGCTTGTTAAAATATTGCTGGCTTCTCTTCCTCCCCTCCTCTCACCCGGCAACTCCTCATCCTGAAAGTTTTGATTCATTAAGTCTGTGTGGGGCTGAGAATTTGCATTTCTAGAAAGTTCCCAGGTGAGGCTGTTGTTGCTGGTTGAGGTTCACACTTTGAGAACTATTGACATTGTGGGTATAAAAGAAAGAAGAGAATCTTAGGAAAAAGGTTTTAGGATCATCAGCTCCCTGGCACACGAACTGGGTAACTTTAAATGAGTTTTCTTTTGGCAGGGCTAGGTTTTCATTTATAAGATAGAGATGCCTACCTTCTCTGGATCGGAGGGTGAAAGGCCACAGTCTGGGTACACAGAATAGGAACTGCTAGATGGGACCAACCCTGCTTCTGAAGCTATTATTTATAAAAAGGCACTTTGAATTAATTGAGAACAGCTTTATTATAGAATGGGAATTCAAATCTCTCAGTTTTCCAAGCGTTGTCTTAATTTATATGCTGCTATTTATGTAATATTTGTAGAGGACCTCGGGACTTCAACACATAATCAGGTCAGAGGAACTGATTATGGAACTGTAAATTAATATTCTTTTAGTACTAATTATGATGGAAACTTGGTTCTTAGTTTGCATTTATTTAAGAAGACTTCTTAAATAATGTCTTGTCTGTCTCATTCTTTTGCTTGTTCAGGAAGCATTGAGTGATGGCCCACAGTGTGTTGGATGCTGAGCTGGGAAGTACAGTTACAGAGATGCGTTCACTGTGCTCGAAGCCTATTAAAACACACTTACTTATAATTCAAAGTGGTGAGAACTGCTTCATAGAGAAAAGTGCTAAGCAGTGTGAGAACACAGCAGAGAGAGGACCTGATTCTGCCTGAAGGGGTCAGGGAAGTCTTCCAGTTAATGTTGTTGCTCTCTTTAAAAAGTGAATGTAAGGATATCATGGAATTGGTTCCAAAGTCCCAGCCAAATACATCACCCTCCTCATTTGAAAGAAAGTGGACAGTTGAATAGAAAGAAATGCTATATTTATTTAAGGAAAATAAGCACCCTACATTATTATAATATTCCTTCCACTTTAAATACACTTGCTCTTGGGCTTTAACTAGATTCACTTGTTCGTTCATTCATTTGTTCATTCATTCATTCATTTACTTACCTGCCCACTAGTCTAGTTTTTGCATTAATCCCCTGATATAAACATTTCAGGGCTTTTCAAAGCACATTAAATAATATCTCAATTATTTTTTATGACTGAAAAGGCCACAATAATATGGTCCTTTCTTCCCTTACCTCTTACCACTTTCCTTTAAACTCTCTTGAATCACACTGGTTGCCTTTCCTTGCTCAAATACACCACCCTTGTTATTTTTATCAACACATTTGTATTTGCTATTTCTTCTGCCTGACTCTGTGTGGTTTTAGCTTTTCTCATCCTTCTGGTCTCAATGTAATGCCATCTCTTTAAAATATCTTTCCTGCTGGTTGAACATAAGGTTTGTCCCACCTCACTCTTAAGACCCTTTATTAGACCCACCTGCCTCTGTTCCTTTGTAGCATCTCATAGGTCTTAATAATATGTTGGTTTGTTACTTGTTATCTGCCTCCCTTATTCTGTTTTGCTAGGTAAGTACCCTACCACTGACTTTCTGCCCCAGCCAGGGATCTGGAGTGGGGGTGGGGGAGAGAAAGAAACAAAGGATTGATTTTCAATATCCAATTGCAGAATGAATAAGTATTTTTAGAATGTTGTCAGGATTATTAGAAAAATGATTGTCAGTATCATGCTTGAGGTGAAGCTGAGAACTTTTTTTGGAGCACAATTAAGGGGAAGCTGAATGCCAATCAAGTGCTCAGCTTTCTGAATAGTGAGTTTGGGGTTTAAGAGCGTCTACCCTGTGACTTGGCTCTCAGCAAGAGCAAAGAGAAATTTGTCTACTGGGAATATGGCCATGGTACCTGTTATTACTCTTTGCTTCAGTGGGTAACAACTACCCCTCCAGTGAGAGTTGCTATTATAAATGGAAAAATATTCTGGATATACCAGGAGGATTCTTCCTAGAGTGAGACTCTTCTCTAAGATAGCCAACCAGCAAGGATTTATTGGATACCCAGAATTCTTAGCAGTAGCATAGGTAGGTTGGTGTCTTAGCCTGTTTTGTGTTGCTTTAATAGAACACCTGACACTAGGTAATGTATAAAGAAAAGGGGTTTATTTGTCTCATGATTCTGGTAGCTGGCAAGTCCAAACAGCATGGTGCTAGCATCTGATGAGGGTCCCCTGCCTGCATCACAACATGGTAGAGAAGCTGAAAGCAAACTGGTAGCAGGCAGAAGGGGCATGTGTGTGAACAAGGAAACAAAAAACAGAGGGTCCTGGATCATTCTTTTATAGCAGTCTATTTTTGTAGAAACTAACCCAGTCCTGAAAGAACTACATCAATCATTTTCAAAGGTGCTGCCCATGATGTAATCATCTTCCACCAGGCCCTACCTCTTAAAGAGCTACCACCTCTCAACACCACTCTGCTGGGGTCCAAGCTTCCAACACATGACTCTTTGGGGGACTAATCATATCCAAAACATAGTGTAGGCTATGTTACATCTAATTAAACCCAATAGGTGCTTTTTAAATATATATATATTTTAGTTGTTGATAGACCTTTATTTTATTTATTTATGTGTGGTGCAGAGAATCGAACCCAGTGCCTCACATTTGCCAGGCAAGTATGCTATCATTGAGCCCCAGCCCCAGCCCTAGGTGCTTTTTTTTTTTAAAAAATTAAAAAAAAAAAGTCTTGTGCTTGGTATTAATCAGAGAGGCAGTGAAAAAATAAAAAAATTTGAAATGTAGTCCCTGTCCTTAAGATGCTTCCATCTTAGTTGGGGAGCAGACATGTGGTAACTGTTAAATAAAAAAGTGAAGGGATTTGTAACCATAACATGCAATGAGCAAATTGGACTTTGAATGTTTTAGGACTGAATGTTATATTCTTTTTTTTCTACTTTTGCAGTACTGGAAATAAATGTTATATTCTTATAGAATTGCTCTGTTCCTACTGACGACTAGCCATGGCTTTTGATATGAAAGAACTCATGGCCTAATCTAAAGCAGAGTTATCCAGTAGAATTTCCTGCAATCCAGGAAATGTTTTATAATCTGCGCTAATAATGTAGCCACCAACCACACATGGTTTTAGAGCCCTTGAAATGTGTCTAGGGAAGCTGAGAAAGTAAAGTTTTAATTTAATTTATGTTAAACTAAATTTAAATACCTACTTAAGGTTTGTAGCTATTGTATTGAATGGCTCAGGTCCAAGGAGAAGAACAGAATCTGTGTTCACAGGACCTGTTCTAAACATCTATGTTGGAAAAAATGGTTTTTTTTTTTTTTTTTTTTTTTGTGTGTGTGTTATCAGAGGGTAACTTATGAGGGCTAATACTGTGGTACAGAATATGTTTATTATAATAAAGTTATAATTTAATAATATGTTTGAACCATCTATATTACCTTTAAGATAAAGTGGCTTAATGAAATATTTGTTTCTATTTTTAAAACGTGTATTCTCAAAAATACTCCATTTCTTGAGTTTGCAAACTTTGGTGCTGAGACTTCTGTAATTTTCAAATGATTGTGATGACAGAAGGAAAAAAGTAATTGGAATTTTAGTTGAAGTGGGTACTCTGCAGAATTTTCTTTTACTAATTTAAATAAATCAACATTTTTCCTTGTATGTAAAATTTTTGAAATAAATGCAAAATTGTCTTAAGAAAGGGCTCATAAATATCCATGTACTTCCTGGATATCATTTAGTTAAAGGGCAAGAGGCGGGGACTGTAGATAATAAAGTTTTCTGCTAAAATTTGGGAATGGTATCTAAGATTAGAGGACTGTCAAAGACATAATTTGCATAATCCATTCATCACAACCATCCAACAAGTATAATCCAGATCAATAACCCACCAGAATCTAATCAATATCCATAAGGACATACTCATTCACCAACCCTGCCCACCTCACCTACTATCTCATTACAAATCTTGTTTCTACTCCCCCAGAATATTGAGCAACCCTGACTCCTTTCTGCAAAGTATTCCTGCCAACCAGCATCAACTCACAAAATGGAAGGTCTTAGAGTCTTCAAAAGCTTTTACAAATAAAAATCCCAGCCAACCTACCATATAAAATCTGCCTGGCATCTCAGGTAAAAAGTACCATTGAAGACAACAGAAGCAGTTTTATCTGGATAGACTGCAATAAGTTCCCTCTTGTTTTGAAAAAAAAAAAAAAAAAAAGGGTGATGAGATTCTGAAGAATGCTTCTCACTGTGGTTATAAAAGCTGACCACCTGTCTGATTTTTCCTGATCATTAGCTTTCAAAAAATTTTTCTCTGTGACAAATTGCCTTCAGATCTTATAGGATCATCAGTATGACCATTGGGAAGTAACAAGAAAAGCACAGGAAAACTTTTTGCTTCTTATAGGATTATTATGGTTTGGGGTGAATAGTTTTATAATATTTTCTTAAGGTTTTTCACAGAACATTTATTTGATTTTTAAATACTCACAAACTAGGAAGAAGGAATTCATGACTCTGGTAAACACTTATCAGAAGGTCGAAGCTGGTCCTGCTGTGCCATTCTTCACTGTCCTGAAGAGTGAACATGTAAAATGCTACAGACTCCTAAACAGAATCTTTGAAGAGCACCTCTCTGAATTCCATGAGTGTGTCTCATGTACACAGAGACATGCTCAGCTGCCACTCCTTCCAGGTTGGCTGAATGCATGTTGGGAGCTCTCTGCACCTTTAGTGCCATCTGTATATCCAGTGAATAAATATACTGGGGTCTCAGGAGAAGTGCCTCTGGAGAGAGCTTGCTTATCTGAAAGATGTAGATTTTATCTTTAATACAGAAGTGGGCACCCCAGGTAACTGAATCTCCTTGCTTTTTCTTTTCCCCTGGCTAGTATGGAAGTTCTGAACATGATAGCCCAGGTGAGTGGATTTTTATGGTCCTTGTGGTGAGTGTCAAGAGTGTGTTAGGTAGCTGCAGACTTGGATGAGCTGTTTAGCAAAGGCTGTTTTCAGGTGGAGATTTTTAAATGCTCTAGAGGGTGTAATAGGGACAGTTCAAGTGTTTTAATTGGGGTTCCTGGACAGCTGTCACAGTCCTGTCTGGAAATAGGGAGGAAGAAAAAGTAAATAATAAATTCACATAGAAAATTAAACTAGCTTGTGTGCTAGGGAATCATTACTTATATGAATTACAAAATGAATATTTTATGTTGACAGTTAAATTGGTTATTTTTTTAAAATAGAGGGTTTGGATCAGTTAAAGAAGCATAAATTTTATCAAAGTCTCATCCAGGAGCTTGTTAATACTCTCACCTGAAAGTATGTAACTCTCAGATATGACAGAAACATCAGGCTATTGATGAATCATAAATGGCCAATTAACCTAGACATATTTGGATTTAGATGTCTCGTATAACAAATTCACTTTTCCTCCCACAGCTTGAATTGGTGTGCCTAAGTAAAGATATTTTTCTAAAAAGTTCCAGATCCTGAAGTTCTTTGTGAAATCAGCTTTCCCATGTGGTGGGGTGGAGGTAGTATTTGGAGGCTTCAGGAGGGGTGAAAATGTGAGCTGGCCCTGGAGCAGAATGACCCAGTGGACCATTTTACGTATTCTCAACACAAACTGGCTTAATCTTTCTTAAAATAACAGAATTGTGTTTCTATATGTTCGATGCTGGTGCTATTTTAAAATAAAGCATATGAACTTATTTTAAATGTTATTATACTTTTGGAGTTTACTTAGATTGAGGGTCTAACAGATCAGACAAATGAAAGGATTTTCTAGGATCTAACTCAATGTTCACCCAGTAGATTGAGCCAGAAACTTCTTACCAATAGGGGAAGGATATTTTATATATGCCTAAAATGAAATATAGTAAGGATTATAAGAACCATTATTTTTGTTGGGGATTCCATTACACAGAATGCTGTCAAGTGCTTCTACAGGACATTGAAATTGAAATTGTGAAGTTGCACAGTATACCTGTGACCTTCGGAATATTGCACAGGTTTAAATGATTCTACTATGGGAAAATATGTAGAAGATTTAAATGTCACAGTGACCAATTCTTCAATGATTTGGGAGGCCTCATGTGCTGCATGACCATTGGTGTTTATATTGGATGAAGAGAATGTTTGGAAGGGGGAAGGAACAGACATTCTAGGACAGATATTTGAACCCACATATGTGTTGATGGGGGAACAGTGTATATAGTTTACAAAAGGAAGGGCCAGGGTGAAACAATCATTTACTCAGGAGAATTATATTAAAAACTCCAGAGCAGTGTCCTCCACACTCAGGATAGGGATAGACGTCAAATCATATAGACTCTGGAGGGAGATGCTTGAGTTTGAGTCCCAGAACAGCCACTGGGCAGTTACTCAACATCTCTGTGCTTTAGTTTCCTTGTCTATGAAATGGGAAGCATAACTGTACCTACTTCATTAAGTTCTGAAGATTAAATGAACTATTGCTAGTAAAATGCCTTTAATGGTGTCTGAACACAGTAAATACTACCCAAATGGTCATTATGCAAATACATGCATCTTTGGGTGGCATTATATACTTGACAGGTGGGTCAAGATTAATGCTCAAGATGGAAGGGGAAAGGATAGGTGAAAGTTGTTACTCTATTACACTGCCCAGCAATGTATGTACACATCTTTCTACAGAGCACATGTTTATTATAATCAGCTCCTTGTCCTTGGAGCTCCCCCAGGTGGGGGTTGTAGAGATACAGGTCATATGGAGCTGGAGCAAACTTCCTGAAGATGATACCTTTTGGAACCCCAAGTGTGTGAAACACCTTCTGATTTACACTTGACAAGTGTGAATTCAGGTAACCAAGTGACTTGCACTGTCTGAGAATGAAAACATTGGTTCAGGTTATGCTCTATCTCTAAAATCAAAGTCAATGCTGTTTAGAACAAGAACCCAGAGAAAGACTAAGGAGTGAGAGACACATGAAGATTAGAACCCCAGCTTTATTCTTGATAGAGACATTGGAGAATACAGTGGAGTCAAGTAGCAATGAAGGACTTCCTGAAACCAAGCCCAGAGTGGGATAGTGCTTCTTATGCCTCTCAGTCAGCACAGGAGAACTGCAAGCAGGACAGAGAGAGAAATGAAAAGGATTATTCTCTAGGGACAGTTCAGTCCTTAAGGAAGGACAAAAATCTGCCCACTTCTTTCTCCTAATTGATGGTTCTCAAAGTATGGTCCTGGGTTCCCGGAGGTCAAAATTATTTTTACAGTAGTAAGGTATTATTTACATATTATCCCTCTCTCTCAAACATATGATGGAATTTTCCAGAGGCTACATCATATGATATTGGGAATGATTGAATGGAGAAATTGACATTGAAGAGATTTCTAAAATTTTAAAACAATGTTATTCTTTTTATCATAAGTTTTGCTTATTATATCCAACTAGCCTAACCCTAATAAAGTTATTTTTCATAAAATCTTATTTATGTTAACATATAGTGAATTTATTGTTTATTTAAAAAGAAAGGTATCCCAGGCTGGGATTGTGGCTCAGTGGTAGAGTGCTTGCCTTGCATTGTGAGGCACTAAATAGATGAATAATAGAAAGACCATTAGAGTAGAAGAATAAGAACAGGAATGGAGAGGGAGGAGGGGAAGAAAAAAAAAAGGCAGAATGTGAACTGAAATTGAATTCCATGCTTATATGATTGTGTCAGGATAAACTCAACTATGCATAACTATAATGCTCTAATAAAAAAGTAGATTTCTCAGTTTTACTTTCTGGTGCAGCAAATATCACTAAATATAACCCTCATAACTAAAAGCTCTTAGTAGGTAGTTATACATTTTAGGAGTGCATAGGACTTTTGAGATCAAAACATTTGAGGATCATTGTTTTAAATTAACAATCAAATGTACGGTCTCCTTCCCTGGGAGGAATAAGGGGGAAAGAGAAGTCAGAAGGTGTTGAATGCATTTCTCATCACAGGAAAAGTGACACCCCATGTCCCTACCCCACTAGTAACCCTAGTGACCACCCAGGTAGCAGTAGCTTAAGATCCTTGCTCTGATGTTTGTGAACACTAATGCCAGTAGGAAGTAGGTAAAAACTCTCTCAACTTAAAATGTTTGACATCAAGTTCTTTGTTCTTTCTGTGGAGGGAGAATAGGTACCAGCTAAGAACCTTAAACTGGATTTCGAGACAAGAAATTGCATTTTGGTATGGAAAATTCCTGCAAGCTAAAGGCAAGCTTAAGAAGGACCATACACACAAGATGGCAGATGGAGAAAATAGCTCACACCGTTTGAAACTTATCTCCTTACTAGGAGTAGCTCAGCATTGTGCTTACCTCCATATTTTTCTGTTACCTATAAAGAAAAGCCCTTTCATAGAGACTCCAGGGGCTAGTGATCAATATCTATCCCTAGCAACTTGGAGAATTATTTTTCTAAAATTATTTTCTCTTTTTATTTCATTATAGGGAGAGAAAATGCTTTCAATATCATACACTGATGTATAGGCTTTGATTAAGTATGGACTGGGAATTGGGACTCATTTGCTGCAGATATGAAAAAAGGCAAGGCTTATTATATCCAACTAGCCTAATCCTGGATGTAGCCGCACCTAGACATTATAGGACTTGATATTTGTTGCATAAATGATATATCCAACATTAAATCCAAATTTAAAATGAATTCTTCTAAATGTGGATTGTTAGCTGCAAATCATTAAATAAGAATATTAATTAACTAAGTAATAATAGTTAAAAGAAATGTATCAAATTAAGATTTTCTGTTTGAAATGATGGGCATGTTTGCATCATCCACACTGACCATCCACAATGAGGTAGGAATAGTTTTAAGTATGTACCTGGTGTTCAGTTATCACAATTAACTTATGAATGAGGTTATGTGATTGCACCTGTTTTGTATGTGAAAAAACTGAAGTGGTGGGAGCAGGACCTGAACCCAGGCAACCACCTCCAGAGCCCAGCACCAGCACCTGAGTGAACAGTTGTTGGCAGGTAAGCATGTTGGAAATGAATCCCCTGCTGCACAGAAGAAGGACTGATTGTTTCTTTCCATTACTATGTTCCCTTAGGAGGATGTGTTCATACTGATCAGTTGTGCCATAAGTTGTCAGGGCTTGCAACTCTTTGGCCACCAAACATGTCAGAACCTCAAGCAAAGCTTATGATGTCAATCCACTTCAGTTTGTTCCCTACAGGTTGTGTACATCTTAACTGAGTCTGTCAACCCAGAAGAACAGGGCAGCATCAGAGCAAAGGAGAATCACCATCACAATAGACAACAACTTGTAAGTTCTTTTTCATTCACAATGGAAATAGCTTTATTGTATTCTTGCCCTCAATAATTCCCCTGATAAAATGCTCACTGAAAAAAAATCCAAATAATGCCAAAAAAACTGTGAGCAGGAAAATAAAACTTGACTTAAATCCTGCCTCCTTGACCTGGCAACACGCACAGTGTCGTGCACCTCTCTATATATGCCAAGATCCAACACATCATTTTACACAATGAGATTATGTCACAAGGCTATCTTTTGATATAGGACATTAAATAATTTTAAATGTTTTCTTGCTTCTTCCTTCTCATTGATTTCTTTCCCATTACAAACCATCCTCCCTTATCCAAGGAACCCAGATTTGTGATCTATTGTATTTTTCTGTGATTTCTTCAAATTTATCAACTAAAACATTTGTAATATTGTAATACCTATATCATTATCATTGCTTGTTTTATGAAAAATATACATGTACATATGTAACATTATATGTTTATAAAATGCAGAAAATTGTATATATGTATGTATACTTGTGTATGTACATGGACATATACAGTGATGTATGTTCATATGCAGGGAATACATATGTGTATATATGCATAATTTTGCAACTGCTTTACAAAAAGTGAGAAAAATACATGTTTGTTGTATCTGTTTCTTCTTAACAGAATCATTTTTGCTCTTTCTCTCTCTCTCTTTCTTCTTCTTGTAGTATTGGGAACTAAAGCCAGGTATGCTCGACTGCCAAGCTATATTCTCAGTCTTTTTGTGTTTTATTTTGAAACAGGGTCCTTCTATGTTGCCCAGGCTAGCCTTGGACCTACAATCCTCCCACTTCAGCCTTCCTAGTCATTGGGATTACAGGTGTGTGCCACTATGCCTGGCTGAACAGAATCTTATAAATAATTCTCAAATCAATTGGTATATACAGTGCTTAATCCATTCTGTTAATGATGACATTATATTCTAGGAACTGGAGCTAACTTATACCTTTACAACCATACCCTTACTGATCCTTTACTGAGGGGTATTCATTTTGTTACTCTCCTTTTTTTCTAAATTAAAAAAAATTTTTTTTCTATTCAGCAATCTAGAGACCTTAGCTTTTTGTTTCTGGTGAAAAATTAGAGGAAGTTATTTCATATTTTACATTTTTGATATTGACTGAAAACCTCTTCACTACTACCAATTTATAGACGATGAATAATGCAAAATGATGAATATATGGTATTGCAGTTGACAGAGGAAATACTTTTCTTTAACCCCAAGACTGTTCAATTTTGCTGGAGAGTAAAATATTTATTGTAGTTTTTTTTTATGTCACACAATTTAAAATATCACTCAAAAATTACTGAATTATTAAGAAAAAAAATGTGTAAACATCTTAGGGGACAGTAGTGGTCAGCAAAACTGAATTTCTTATGAATAGACTGTTTTAGGAAGCAGACCAGATAAGGCAGGCCAGTGCTTATAGCTCTGATGCGGCAGCATTGCTTTCTCATTCACTGTGAGCCCACAAGCCTCAGCCAAGGAGCAGAAACAATGGCAGCATGAGTATTGTGTATGCTGCATGGGGTCTGACTGCAGGCAGAATGGTTGAGCGGAACCTTGGAAATAGCGATCCCAGTCTCATTGTGTTTGGGATCAGGATGAAAACGAAAGTGAAACAAGATAGAGCAGAAACAAGCAAACTTTGAAATGGTTAGTTTTAATGGAATGTAGAAATTGTTCAGAATAGGTTAAAATCTGATGCAAGAAAAATAAAACACAGCAATAAAATTTCTCTGAAAGTCATAGCAGTGCTTAAGTGAATTAGCCAAGTACTAATTTAAAGACTACAGATGTATCAAGATAAAGGGCATAAAATAATGCATTATTAAAAGAGATCTAAGAAAATATCAGCAGTTGAAGGCTGCTAAGGGAGAAAATACAAACAGAATAAAACAAAGCTTGCTAAAAAGGCTCCTGGATTTTCCCCAGACTTGAGAAGGCGTTGGTGACAGATAAGATGGTGAAGGTCAAATTTTGGAAACTGAGATATGTTTTCCCAAAGGAGGAAGAGTAAAGTACCAAAGTTGCTGAGCAAAGATGCTGAGATCAGATCCAAGAAAACTGATAAAAGAGGAGGGAGAAAGAGAGGTAGCGAAAAAGAGAGGGTTTTTAGATAATAAAGAAAATGTACAGTTCGTTTTTTTATTAAGGGTGAACTAAGGTCTATCAGAGAAAACAAGTTTTATATGAAAAGAAGTCTCAGTATTCAAGGGAAATTCTAAAATCTTAGTTGAACTTTTTGTCATTAATAAGAATTTTGGGTAGAAAATTCCAGGCACTCAAAAGTAATGATAACTAAAATTGACATGTCAACTAAGTTGATTTTGTCTTACCAATTCTGAGTCCTCTCCCAACTGGCAGTTATCCCTCAATGTGAGTTGCTAAAATATTTACTTCCAAAACTTTGGTGGCTATCTAATGCAGATAAATATTAAAAACTTAATTCTAGCAACCTAATTTATATGATAAATTTTGGTTTAATAAATTCAACTGTAATGATTTTTATTTTATAGAAAATTTATTATGGTGTTAGTGTCTTAAATATGAAGATACAAATATAACAAACAATTAAAAATGGATGTGGTGTAGATATATTAGTTTCTGGGATACAGAGAATAAAACAAAGAGCTATAATCACACTTACCAAATGCAACATTCACAGTCAGTTTTGTTTAACCTTGTATGAAATCTGCCTCTATTGCTATTGAAAGTTGAGAATGGCCTGTAACAGTTTTTAAACCATTTTAGAAACAAGTAAACATGGGTATACACCTTAAATATAAAACTCAAGGTAGCATTAAAGATGACAGTTGTAGAAAGAAAATGACATAGCTTTTGTGTAGATATTTTAGCATGTAATTTTCAGCACAAAATTCATATAATCAAAAGGCTTGAGTTGACCTTGAGAGGTCGTCAGGCCCATCCTTCTGCTATTACAGGGGAGCAGTTAACACAAGGCATGGTGCAATGATAGGCACAGACAGGTGAGTTAAGGGCCATATGACTGTCTTATCTAAAATTAAGATTATTTTCACTTGAGTTTAGGGCTTTTAGCAAATACATAACTCTTTTAGAACTTATCTAAATCCTATATGTTAAATAATTTAGAGAAGTTGCATTTAGCTTCATAAATAGCAGCTTCATCCTAAGGTTATAGAGGAGTGAATTAAAATAGCCATCAAAGGTGTATATTAAAATAAAAGTATTTTTTTAATAATAAAATTTTCAGAAGACTTTGCATATAACTCTTAGCTTTAAATTTGATTATATTCTGAGCAAGTTATTTAAAATTATGAGTCTGTTTTGCAATACAGCAAAAAGTTTTGAACATATTTTTATAGTTTCCTTTTGAATGTAAACAGTTGGATTCTATGGATTAAGATGGAAGAGTAGAGAAGGCAGGATCACAGAGTCCCCTCCTCTCAAAACTTTAAAATAATTTAAAGGATCTTGACTCAAAATTTCAACAGCAGTCAAGAAGGGAAAAGGGCATAAGGGTATACTTCATATTAATAAGCTTTTCACAGTGGTGGTGAAAGGAAAAAAAAATAGACAATTCTGGAGTTGAGAGAAAGATTATTCCTTATCTGGCCTTTAGGATGTAGAGATTGTGCAAGGAAAGATGACAAGGAGTGAAAAGGAGAAAGACGGAGAGGGGGGAGAGAGAGAGAGAGAGAGAGAGAGAGAGAGAGAGAGAGAGAGAGAGAGAG